>NC_058131.1:194995575-195145871 GCF_016433145.1 Gracilinanus agilis | reverse complement strand
AGGAAAGGAAAGGAAAGGAAAGGAAAGGAAAGGAAAGGAAAGGAAAAAGGAAAGGAAAGGAAAGGAAAGGAAAGGAAAAAGGAAAGGAAAGGAAAGGAAGAAAGAAAGAAAGAAAAAAGAAGAAAAAAAGAAAAAAGAAAGAAAGAAGGAAATAAAGAAAGAAAAAGAGAGAGATAGCTTCATGTGCTGGCTTTTCAAGCTCCTTCTACACTCCTACCCTGGATGCTTCAATTGACTCAAAGTTTCATTCCCTCATACATCATATCTCTCTATGACTTCCATGCCACCATGCTGGCAGACTCAGACATGTGACTCTGTGTTTCCTATGTCCACCCATTGTGGTGAGTTCCAGGACTGGACTGGGTTGGAGGTCCCTCAGATATTTAATTCACAGTTGAGTTGGAGTGGAGGAATAGATCATAGGAACTGAGTAAATTAAGAAGCTAGGAGAGGTTACCTATCTATATATATTATAATTAATATAATTATGTTATATGATAGTTATTTAGTATATATGAAGGGATGAGATAAGGAGAGAAATACTGTGTCAGACTGAATTCATTGAAGAAGAAGGGAGAATATCCTGGGGGATAGGGAGGGCAGGTTTCTAGATCACTGTGCTCTAGACCCGGTGATATATTTAGACAACATAAAGCTCAAAGAAAGAGAATGAAATTGTGTAGTGAAGTTTAGTAAAGGTGCTTGAGGGAGGATCTGAAAGTAGCAATGGTGAGCATGGAGTATTCCCAGCTCTCCCACTACAATTAGATGGTGTGAATTAGATGGTATGATGAAAAGTTTGACCAGTATAATGAAAAGGGTAGTAAGAAAATAAGTGCTGTTGGGAGGAGGCCATATTTCAGTCAGAGCCAAAAGATAGAAGAAGTGTTAAAGAAAGAAGTTTAAGATGGAAGGAAATTTGATAATTATGGAGCAGGCATTCAAGAGGGCACAGTGGATGGGCCAAGTAGATATGAAGTAGAATACTAGAGGAGAGGGCAATAATATGGTTAAGGTAAATAGGTGTGAGGAAGCACTAAGTTAAACATAGAGAGCCAGGTTTGTATATTGGCAGCCAGGAATTTAGAAATCACTGAACTGACTGAATATAAGGTATTGAGAGTTTGTTAATCACTAGGCAATGAATCCAGAGAGACTATCAATGGTTGGAAAGAAGTTCACTGAAAAACATAGGAGATTAGACTGTTCCAGGTTCCCCCTTGAGATTTATCCTCATAGTTGGAGATGTATTTTATGACCCAAAGAGGCAAAGAGGCTCACCTCTCAGTGTGCAGAAGCATGTAGAGGGAGGTTTAGGATCCAAGTCAGGGGAGATGCATTGATTATCTTGCAAGGTGACCTGGAGATCAGGCGATTAAAGAGCTCTTATCTTCAGTGTGCCAGAGATGGTCCAGGAACTGGACTCCACTGTGGCAAGAAATAACAGACCTCACCCCACCTAGCAGGTGAAGGTTAGGGACTTTGGATATCTTCCTTATCCTGAATCAAGGTCCAAGGAATAAAGCTAGCAGAGCTTTGCTGGAAAAAATGGTCAGGGCTGCTTGGAGGGTGGGGGTCTTTTTCCTTGAGGTCCATAGCTATAGACATGGGCAGCTTGCCTCTGCAGAAGTATGGAGATGGAAGGTGGCATATGCAGTTCAGAGAATATCCAGAATAGGCCAGTTTGGCTATTTCAGGCAATAGGCGGGGTGGGAGTGGGGAGTCCCATGCATATTGTAGAAAGCTTTAAATTCCAGGCCAAGGAGTTTGCATTTTATCCTAGAGGCAACATGGAATCACGGATGATTTCAAACAGCATTATTAAAGCATGTTTCAAACAGATTTATTCAGTTCAATTCTATAGACCCATCGATTTATTTTCTGTTACCATGTTAACATCATTTTAAAACTAGGAAATACTAATCATGCTTTAGAGATTCCTTAGAGAATTGAAACCTCTTTCCTACCAATATATTAGTAATAAGAAGGCTAAACTTAATGTTCTCAAACAGCCTGTATTAAAAGCGCCAGCTGGAAAACAAGAAATCTGTGTCTCACTTGATTGGTGACAAGAGGATGGGAAAATTAATTAAAAGTAAATTAAACACAAGCTTGAAATTAGTAATGTATGACTCTGAAAGAGGCATGGATTTTGGTCCTTGCTGAATTAAATAACAAAAGTAAGAAGGCTATAAGGTAAGTTTCAAATTCTGAAACTAAAATCCTACCATTTTTAATTAACAAAATAATGAACCTTCTGCAGTGTGGCTTTCAGTTTCCCTTATAGGATATTTTTAAGGAGGCAAATTGCTTTACTCCTGACCTCAGTTTCTTCATCTGCAAATTGATGGAGGTTGAGTTAGTTGACTTCTAAAGTTCTGATCATTTGAATTGTCTCTAGACACTCAAGGACACTCCAACTGAGTCGAGAATGTGAGACCAGAGCAGTCTGAGACTAGGGGGAGGAGTGGCTTGTTGCTACCCAGAATCTGCTAAATATCTCTAGGTCTATGTTAGAGCTTGTAAGGCATGTGAAACTAGCTCCCAGGTTATGTGGAACAGATGATGAAGATGGACCAGGAGCTTGGGAGGGAGTGGGCACATTGAGGGGTCTATGAGACCTGATATGATGAGTATGCTCAAAAGACTCTGGTCTTGAAAAACCATGTATCTTGCATACCATGATAAGTGTTTGTGAAATGATAAGCAGCCAGTAAACAGATTTCATTTGCTTGACTAGATTTTTCTGGTTCTCAAGGAGTCTTCCCTCATTTAAAAAAAAAAAAGGTAGTAGTAGAAGGAAGGAAGCTGAAATAGAGCACAGGGCATTAGCAGTGAGTGAGTGTGAGTGACTGTAACAAAATTCAGTTCAGAACCTCCCTAATAGATCTGCTTCTGATCTGGTCCTTGTCTGGAAGGTGCCTAGAAAACCAGGTTGAAATTCTTCCTGGGAATTTAAATATACCTGGCAGTCGTTGTGGGGTAAGGGTAGATTGTAGAAAAGGTTTAGGGTTAACAAACTGAGCCATTCACCCAAGATCTTCCCCAGGTGAATACACAACACTGGATTTTATTGTCTTTATTTTCTGAATATTCTAGGTCACAGAGACAAACCTTTTAGGATTCCTCAGAACTAAAGTGAAACTATATGGACTAATACCTATGGAAGGCAAACTAAAGTTAAGCTAAGCTAAAAAAAACCCAGAATTTTAGGCCAGGAAAACTCTGAATTTGGCATGTTTTTAAATGGTACATCAAGGACTATGTGGGTATCTGAAAAGAGGCACAGCAACATAAGCCAATTAAAAAAATTTTTTACAAGAGTTTAATAAGTAATTTTGGAGAATAGTAAAACTTTAGTAATTTAGATTATTGAATGTCTATCTAAATTGATGTTTGAATTAGTCTAAAAGTATATGACAATAATAATGATAACTAATAATCATATAGTGCTTTAAGGCTTACAAAGTGCTTTGAAATGTCTCATTTATCCTCACAACTTTAAGAGAGGTGCTATTATCATACCCATTTCACAGAGGAGAAAATTGAGATAAAGAATGGTTAAGCAACTTGCCTCAGAGTCACACAGCTAATAAATTAAAAATAATTAAATCATAAATCATAAATACTTAGTTAAAAATAAATCTTTGAGTCTTTGGAATTTTAATTCTTTTCTATGGTGGGAGAGATAAACATCTATCTAATACCTCATACCGATATTATCAACTGAATACCTTTTCTTGAAGAGACCTTGTTGTATACTTTTGGGGAAGATCCAAAATATGAGTGATACCTAAGATATCTTTAAGAATTATATTTTAGGGGGCAGCTGGATAACTCAGTGGATTGAGATCCAAGTCTAAAGATGAGAGGTCCTGTGTTCAAATATGACCTCAGACACTTCATACTGTATGATCCTGTGCAAGTCACTTATTCCTCACTACATAAACCTAACCACTCTTCTGCCTTAGAAGCAATTCATACTATTATTTCTAAGATGGAAAGTAAGACTTTAAAAAATAATAATATTTTAGAGATATTCCAAGGAGTTATTCCAGGGCAGGAGTAAGGAGCTGGTGGGTGCAAGAAAAAAAATTGGTCCCCTTCTTTGAGGTCAGGATGAACACCAAATCTCAGGATATACATGGCCAATATGAGTCCTGAGCCAAAGCCCCTTGAAGGATGGGAAACCTGGGTCATATGTCATTGTAATTTAATTTTTTTCTTTATAAAGTCCTACTTTAGTGGTTCATCATGGTCTTCAAAGAAATGTATAATTAAGAAAAAGATGATGGGTTGGTCATGTGACAAGAGCAAAAGATAACTGATTCCCAGCCTGATTATATCAGTGATATTCTTGCTATGTTCAGAGATATTGAAGAAAGGTGTTAGAAAGTTGAGCAGACCCACTATGGGATAGTGAATCTATGAGAAGACATAAACAGAAATTGCACAGGATGGACAGATAGGAATCAGCCACAATCTGCATTCAACGGAAAGACACATTGATGTAATATACATCAATGAAATCCTAGACCTCTTTGAATGTCCCAGTAGGTCTTGAAGTAAGCTAAGAAAATGTTGGCAGATGGTCGGTTTTCCAAGTGACCTTCATAATCAAATAGATTAAAATCATTTGTAGTTACATATCAATTATTTTATCAGAATGAACTGCTCTTTCCCTGCTGGCAAAATGCCACACCCAGAAAACTGGGAAAGACCTTAGAAATCATTTAGTCCAACTCCTTTATTTTAGAGGTGAGGAAATTCACAGAGAAGTAACTTAAAAGTCACATAGCTAAGTGCCAAAGTCAGGATTAGAACTGAAATCATCTAATTACAAATCCAAAATTCCCTCCATTAGACCAAAAAAAAACTCCATTTTGGAGTTCTATCTATTTAAGTGAATTCACCTGACAACATAGAATATCCCTGGGGAAAGGGGATGTTTTATTTTTGTATCAGGAAAATGGTCTTTGTAAGTGTAGAATTGAAAAAAGTCAGTTACATATATATATATATTTTAATTTTTAATTTTTTGTGATTTTGTGACCAACCTTCTGGTGATGAGTCTCTGAACTCTAGGATGATCCTCAGAGAGCTGACACCCCCTGTTGTCAGAGAATACTTAAACTTTTCCAGTTTTTCAAGATCTGTAATAGCTTATAGGGAATCTAGCTGCTACAGTAGATACAGCACCAGGCCTGGAGTCAGCAAGACCTGAGTTCAAATACAGTCTCAGGCATTTACTAACTGTGTGACCCTGAGCAAGACACTTCACCCAGTTTGTTTAAGTTTCCTTATTAATAAAATGAGCTGGAAAAGGAAATGGCAAACTGCTCCAGCATCTTTGCCAAGAAAACCCAAAATGGGTCATGAAACATTGGAAACAACTAAATAATATATAACAAGAGTTTATACTTCATTTGTATTTAGATCCCAGGTTCACTTGTGTTCCATCATAAATCAATCATTTACACATTTAGAAGTAAATAGGCACTCTTAAAGGTCTTGAAAATTATTTCCCTCCAGTAGTTTCACATTCCTCCTGAAATTTTGTTCTTAAGGAATTTTCTTAATCCTACCTCTGTAGCTGGTATGAAGATCAACCCAAATAAAGGATTATGGGCTTCAAATTAGTGAGATCTTCAAGGACATAGTTTTACTATATTATCCTTTATCTCTATTCAAGCTTGGACTAGGCTAATGTTTTCTTTCCCCTTTCAGAATGTGGATAGTAAATTATGCTTCCTTGACCCTTGCCATATTCTGTCTGCCCCCACTCTCCAGTCCCTGCTATGGAATTAACAATGGATTCTTTTGACTCTTACAGAAGGAATTAAGGACTCTGCCAAACATAGTTCAAGGAATGCAACTTATTTGCTTTTTGTGTATGGTAAAAGGAAGTAGTGGACACATTTTTATCTTTGGTAGAAATAAAATAGAAAAAGAAACACTTTTAACACTACTATCCTTGATAAAAAATATAAAACTTCCCTCTGCCATTATGATTTACCCTATGTTGTTTTGTGAATTTACTGAAGTAGCTAGAACTCTGAAATGGAAACTTTTGTGGTCTAATGGAAGGAATTCTCAATTTGTTGATAGAAGACCTCAGTTTCAGACCTAACTCTGCCACTTGTTAGCCGTATTACTTTGGGCAAGTCATTTCTCCCTGCATCTCAATTTACTCATCTGTAAAATAAAAAAAAAATTGAACTAGATGATTTCTAAGATTTATTCTAGCTCTAAATACAGTAATTCTACTATTTTCAAATACATATAGGATACATCTTTACTATGAGAATTTGCTAAGCAGTTTAACAATAGACCATCATTACCATAAAGATCAGTAGCTGAAACTACCTTACTCTAGCCAATCCTTATAATTTAATAGTTCTACACAGTTAGGATGTATATAGTATAATAATACAGTGAATGTGTTCTTGAAAGACAATCAGATTGGAGTTTTTGAACTCCCAGCAAGAAAATGGAAAATTCTTAGGAGCCACGCTGATGAAGAAGGAGAAGGTAGAACACAAAACATTTGTGTACTGTCTTTACTACCTGCTGTCAAATGTTAACTAAGAAACTGGCACAAAATGACGCCTATCCAATGGAGTTCTGATACTAAATTGGGAAACAAAGTACTACAGAAGCAAGAATATTGGATTGGAAGTCATAAATTTGAATTCTGGCTTCACCATTTATTACCTTTGTGACTGTGGGCAAGTCATTTTACTTTTTTAGGCCTTAGTTGCCAAATATATTGTATAAAATGATAGACTCAATGATTATCTAATTGGATGAGATGACTTCCATGCCCCTCTAAATCTATTATCCTATGATCTAGGCAACTCTCTAAGATTATAAGATTCATAAGAGGTGTTAACTTGAATCAGAAAAGAGTTTTCTCATCTGAAAATTCCTTAGATGAATGAAACTGAAGATCCAGTCCTTAAACCTATTGCTATTCCTATATGGCCTTTATTTAAAAAAAAAAATAAACATTTACTCAGGGTTTATTATGAGCCGGACATTATGTTTTACACTGAGTAGCAGCAGTAATAGCAGCAGCAGTTACTGTTACTATTTATTGTTTTTGAGAGGCTAGGGGTAGGAGATTGGGGAGAAGAAGATTCAAGACTGAATTAAAAACTAGGTTCAAGCTCTGCTTTAATGTGTGATCCTAGGCTAGTCACTAAATGTAGTTTATGTGGTTTTCAGAAGCCTTATAATCTTATTTTTCTCTCTTCTGCTGTGGAGAGGGAGCAATGTTGGCTTATAACATAAAACTCCCCACTTCTTGTAATTTACTATGTGAGTATGTGAATTCACTTTATATGAATTCACTTAAATGGAGTAATTTAAATAGAAACATTGGAGATAAATTGTAATAATCCCCCTCTATCAAGGGGTTCTGAGGGCTACAGTTTGATCAGATTTTTTCACATTATAATGAGAAGAGGAAAGATATGGATATACAAGTATGTTGGTTTAGGACTATGTTTTCCAGAATACTGAACCTCAAAGTACAATTGTACATTATAGATGTTTCCAGGTATATGTTTCCCATGAGACCATGTGTAATAATCCTTGCAGCTGGGATTTACAGATAGAGGAAAGAGGATAAGGCTTAAGTGGAGATTTTCTACTTGGGTTGTTGGCTATACAGATAGAACTGAACAGTTTCTGAAAGTTCTGTGATAACATCAAGGAACTGAGGACACTTAGAGAGTCCTTGTGACTCAACTGGGCAAAGAAAGAAGACATCTGAATCAAAGCTACAAACTTGTGACACTTTAAACCCTGCAGAGTTAGGGGATGTGTCTTAAGGAAACTAGGAATCTCCTTTATTGACTAGCAGAGTACTAAGCACACACATAGTGCTATAGCACTTGACAAATTTTCTGAATCCGGATTAATTTAATTTATCATGCTATAGAGAAGGCTAGTTAACAAAGGAGTCAGAAAGCGTAGTCTCACGTTTTTATGACCATAGGCAAGTCGTTTACTCCTGTCTGCCTCAACTTTAAAAGGAGATCATACTATCTACCTCCTGGGACTGTTGTGAAGATAAAATGAGATAATATTTGAAAAGCACTTATCATAGCACTTGGCACAAAGGAGGCACTTTGTTTCCTTAATTCTTTCCTTCTAGTCTTGACGTAAACTATTTAGTGGTTTATTGGTTTTCTTGATGCTTGTCAAATGTTCAAGGCAGATTTGACAAAGGAAGGGTTGTCCAACCAAGAGCCAGGACAGGGTTCTTCCCCCTTCCCCACCTCCTACTTGGTGCACCCCTCCTGCCCCATTTAGCTTAGACAAATGGGATCTAGGGTTTGTGAAAACCTCACATGAACCAAGCAGCGTTGGCAGAGATATGACACATGCAGAGCCTGTCTTTGAGGAGCTGCTCCGTTCCCCCTCTTCCCAGGACATTTTTTGCATGCTCTGCCCTTCTGTCCAGCTGCCCAAAGCAAGCACTTCTTCCCTCAACTCTCTCTGGTAATCTGGGGCTCACAGACAGCTTGAATTTGCCCTTTGGGCACTCTAACTCAGAAAAGTTTTGCCAGTGCCAATAACACAGATAGTATCTTTGTAACAAAGGAGCTGCTCTGAAAGTGATGGTGAATTTGGGGGCTTTTCTCAGAGGTTCATGATGCCAATGTGAAAATGTAAATGTGATGCTGTAAGTATTCTTTAATGTTTAAAGTACGAAACCCAAGAACTTTTTTATGAGTACATTTCCTAAAGTGCTTCTTTGATATATCATTTATTTTCTTCATTAAGAGCATGTACAGATTGTCTTTGACCGTTTCCTATCTGTGTACAATGTGGTGAAGAAAATCTTTTGATTGACTGCTGATCCAGAATGAGCATGCATTCACAAAACGCTAACCATCCAAATGATACTCTTTTCCATCATGGTATACAAGTGAGGAATGAAAAATACTGTGATCTTCCATGTAAGGGAGTCCTTCCCTTACCTGGTTGCTATGTGACCTCAAACATGTAAGAATTTAAAATTTAGGTTTTATGCTAATATGAGAATTCTGTAGTAATATTATGGTTGCTGATTTAAAGATATTATAACTAAAGTCAAAATGACCTTTAGTAGCTTTATTTACAAAGAGGCAGAAAGAGAGAAAGCGGGAAAATGTAAGAAGAAGGTAGAGAATAAGCACTGCTCCTCTGGTGTGGGGCTCAGCCTCGGCAGGGCTTCATCATTTCTTTGTCCCCACATGGATTTTCCCATAATTCTTAGCCAGAAGTCCAGTGGTGTCTTCAGAAAGGGTTCTACCAATGCTGCCACCTCCAGGAAAGGAAGTCTTCTCTGCAACTAATCTCTCCAGAAGCCAACAAAGGAAGCCCAGCTACTCCTCCACCCAAAGTGAAGTCTCCAACACCAAAGTCCAAAAGAAAAGATCCAGGAGCAGTCCTCCAAGAAGCAGTCCAAAAGCCAAAGTCTCAGATCTAAGTGAAGCTGAAGTCTGAAGTCCATTGGACAGAAGTTCAAGTCTTTTTATAGTCCTTTTTCCTTGTCACTTCCTGTCCCTTGCTCCACTTTACGGAACCAATTGCAGTCTTTCAATTTGCCTAGCACTGCCCAGGGGCAGGACTGTGACCACTGGAGTTGTCACCCACTTTAGCAAGTGACTTGGAAAACAATTACTTAGTGTTAAGTAGAGGTGCTTAAGTTTTTGATTGATTAACTTAAAAATTGCTGATTGATAGACAAAGTTTGATTCACTCTCCACAAACATATGGCACTTTTGTTTTCATGTATTTGTTGTTTTTCTTCTTTCTTACTCTTAGGTAAAGGAATATTAGAGAAAAACTGATCTTATGAATTTGAAAAGATGAGAAGAGCTAATTGAGGTCTAGCTACTGAGCCCAATAAAGGCCCAGGTCTGAGGAGGGAACCAGTGAAAATCCCCAATCAGGAGATGAAGTTCAAATGCTTTGCTCAAGGTCACATAGCTAGTAAGTGAAAGACTTGAGATTTGAACATAGATCTCTGACTCTGCAAGAATAACAAAAGAATTTAAAGCAAGGGTCTTTAACCAATTTTTGTGTTATAGACAATCTGTCTGGTGAAGCCTATTTACTCCTTCTCAGAATAGTGCTTTTTCATGTACAAATAATCAATCAATAAACATTTATTAAGCACCTGTTATGTGCTAGGTACTGTGTTAAGTTTTGGGGATATAAAAGGAAGTATGCGACAGTCCTGGTCCTTAACAAGTTATATACAAGATATAAAAATCAAGATAGAAAGATATAGATATATGAATTATATATCTATTTGTTATATAGGGGCAAATGTCAGAGAGAAGACAATAGAATTAAGAGTTGTTGAGAAGACTTCCTGAGGAAGGTAGGGTTTTAGTGGAGACTTAAAGAATGCCAGGGGAATACACTGAATTACAAAGGAAAACAATTATGTGGAAATGTAGTCATGAAAAAAAATCTTTTTCAAGTTCCTAGACTTCAGGTTAAGAATCTAATCTAAAGGTTGGGGCCAGAACCAGAGGATGAGTTAGCCAGAACAATCGCTACCCCAAGGGTCTGGACATATTTGTTGACTGGTTCATCTATAAAAAGAATTTCCAACTTTCCCATAAAGAGAAATAGCTGTTTTTCACTTTCCTTTAAATCTTGGTAAAGTCCTGTTTGAGGACAGTGAATGCCTGGGGAAGAAATCTGGGGTAATCATGTTGACAGTAAATTTTCTGAGCACACTGAGGAGGGCACACTGCTGCTAGCTTTTAAAAATCTAGCAGAAAGGACAATCAATGACTTAGTGACAGAACCTTTGCTCAGCCAGTTAGAGTTGAGTGACTTTACTCAAGTCATTGAACTTTTCTCAGCCTTGTGTTTCTGATTTGTAAAATAGGCTACTACTGAAATCTTACTTTTCCATCTCAAGGTCATTCTAAGGCTCAAATGATCCATGTAATGAATTATAAAATGCTATTCAAATATAATAAATAATCAGCATGTATCTGTTAAGCTCTTACTAAATGTCAGGCAATGGTACAGGAGAGGCAGCATTGTAGTGATCAGAGAGTTGATCTTAGAACTAGGAAGGCTTGGGTTCAAGTGCAACAACTTTTGACATTGGTTGTGAGACTCTGGGCATATCACTTAACCTTTCAGTTTCAGGGAACACATGTGGCCTAGGCATCCTCACTTTTCTGGCACTGGGGCCCTGGTGTTCCTTCCTTAGGTGCTGCATCTCTTCTTAGCAGGTCACTCAGCTGGTGTCCTGGGCTTGTTCATCTACTGCCCAATTCTCCACAGCTAAGGTTGGCTCTGCCCACAGAGCTTACATTCCTCAGATACCTTTCAAAGCTATAATTAGTTGGAGTATAAAAGATTTTTTTAAAAGTATTCCATTTTGACCATGTAAAATTGAAAAAACAAAACCAAAAATCTCTAAGTAAAGAAAATCAATGAAGATAGAAAAAGAAGAGAAAGTGTAGTGTAGGAAAATATTTGCATAAAATATCACTGGTAGGAATATTATATACAAAATATACAGGGAAATAACACAGATCAAAAAATCATAAACCATTTCCCAAAAGATAAGCAGTGAAAGAGTTTGAACAAACAGTTTTTGAAGGGAGATTTTAAAAATATAAGTGGTCATGTAAAAAACATGCTCCAAATTACAGTTAGTAAGAGAAATGCAATTTAAAAGTTTTCACCATGTAAATGAGCAAAAGTGGCCTACCCAAACATGGGAACAATTCACAATGGAGTATCTGTGGGGAAACAGAAAAAGAATATATTTTTGGTGATGCTGTGAATTGGTCCAACCTTTTTGGACATTAGTTTGCAATTATTCAAGAAAAGTTATTAAATTGTCCATATCCTTTAATGCAGCAATTCCATGTTTCAGTACATACACACACACACATATATATATATATATGCAGTATATATACATATATATATAAACAAGCATAACAGGAAGTCAAAGGCAGAAACAAAAATTCAACAAATAACAAAAAAATTCTCAGTTGTACTCTTTGTGGTAGCAAAGACTTGGAAACCAAGTAAGTGTTCATTAATTGGGAGAATGAATGAAAGGACTAGGGTATGTGTATGTTATGAATATTACTGAAGACAGTTAGAGGCTGGGTCTGAAGTCAGGAAAACCTCAATTCTTTTTTTCCTTAACTTTTTTTATTTAAAATTTTTTTTCTATAATTACACAATTCTTGTTGTCTCCCTCCCCTCTTCCATCCTCCATCCCAGAGTTGACAAGTAATTCCACTGGGTTATACATATATTATCACTCAAAACCTATTTCCATATTATTCATTTTTGGAACAGAGTAATCTTTTAAAACCAAAACTCCATATCATATGCTCATGAAAACAAATGATAACTCAGATGTTTTCCTCTGGATTTTTACTCCCACAGTTCTGTTTCTAGATGTGTACAGCATTCTTTCTCATAAGTTCCCCAAAATTGTCCTGGATCATTGCATTGCTTTTAGTAGCAAAAATCAATCATATTTTATTGTCCCACAATGTTTCAGTTACTGTATATAATGTTCTCCTGGTTTTGCTTATTTCACTCTGCATCAGTTCATGTAAGTTGTTCCAGGTCTTTTAGAAATCCATCAATTCATCATTCCTTATAGCACAATAGTACTCCATCATCATCCTATATCACAATTTGTTTAGTCATTCTCTAATTGAGGGACACCCCCTCACAGGAAAATCTCAGTTCAAATTCTGCCTCAGCCTTTTATTAACTATGTGACCCTAGCAAGTTACTTAACCTTTATTTCTCAAGTTCCTTCATTTGTAAGATGGGAATAATAACAGCACCTGCTACTCAGGGTTGTTGTGAGGATAAAATGAGGTAATATTTGTAAAGTGTTTTATAAACATTTAAACACTAGTTATTATTATACAGGAGAAATTATTTTTTAAAAAAGGATGTGTAACAACTGATAAAAGGTGAAATAAATAGAATTTAAAAAAAACACAGACCCAATGAATAAAGTAAAATAAATGAAAAGATAATTAGAAAGAAATAGAACTGAGTAACTGAGGAACCAATGAAGGTCTCAGAGAACAGATATTGAAACACATCTTCTTTTAAAAGAGAAGCAGGCAACTTCTTGACCAAAAGATTGTATACATTATCAGATTGACTGGACACTCTATCAAATGACCTTGCTTATGTTTTTCTTTTTTTTAGCACAACAGTCTCACTCTGGAGAAAGTGTTTGAAACAGCTGAGATTCAAGAACAAAAAGTGAAGAAAACACATTAAAAAATGACTGTTCTCCAGAAGATGTTAGAGAGGTATTGAGCCAATGTGAGCAGGCTGTGACATAGAACAAAAAAGAAGAATCAGAATAAAGGATACCCATCAAAAAAACATATGGAAAAAATATGCTCCAAGAAACCAAGAAGATTATATAGCCATCATGAGAGGTGATCAATGAATCTCTTCTGGGCTCCACTATATGTTCATGACATCAAAGGAAAGCAAAGAAGCTCCAAGGGATTATTTTTTAGGGATTGACAAAATAAAAATAAAAATTCATTTTATTGAGAATCTGAAAAGAAATAAGGAATAAAGTAGGAATAAAAGTGAGTGACATTGAATGAGCAGATCTCATACTTTATTGTAAAGTAGTAAACATCAAAAGTATTTGGTTAGGAATTGGAGGAAATGTTCTTGAGTATAGAACTGTAACCAAGGCAAAGCAACAGAGACCTCAGGTGCCAAATTTAGGGGGCACCAAATTTACAAGATACCGATAACAATTGCAATGCTCGGAAGTATAAAAATGAAAACTTGACACTTAGTAATAATAATGAATTACAATAGGAAGCTACCGGATGGTGGGATGGAGTGAGTTTCTTTTCTAACAACCTACATCCCCACATGGCATCCTAAGAAGTGGCCTTGCACTGGTGGCCTAGGGTCTCTGTCATCCCCACACATTTCTGTATACTTGCATCTTTCCTTAACTGAAGATGAGTTTCATATCATTTTCTAGGAGTAGTGTTTTGGTAGTTGATCCAGGTACAAAAATTCCTCATTATAGTTCTACTCGAGGACATCTTGGCAATAAGAACACTTTTTAACCTGTGGACAAAATATTTTCCTTGGGGATGTATCTCTTAAATTACAAAGGAAATCAATAGGACAATATGATTGGCTTTACAAAAAAGTTGGCAGGAACACATCTCTTTTATTAATTAAGATAGACCTGTATCATTGATATTGCTGAGAGAAATATCAAAGAGAGAGTGAAAGTCAAAGTCATCTAATTGACTTTTGATGACTGAATGCAATCTAAATCTAAAAGTAGCTCTACTTACAAGCAAAAGAAAAATTTTTAAATTTTAGATATGAAATTTTAGATACGAAAGGGACTATGGAGAAGATAGTATGTCACAGCAGATAGAACATCTGACTTGCATTTAGGAAGACATGGGTTCAAATATTGCCTCTGTCACTAACAACTTATGTGATCTTGGGCACAAGTTACTTAGTCTTTCATCTCAGTTTTCCCATCTTTAAAAGGGGGTTTGACTCAGTGGTCTCTAAGGTCTCTGCCAGTTCTACAGCTAAGTTTGTCTTAGAAACAGAAACTGCTATGTTTGTCTTAGAAATCATCTAGTCCAATCCCCTCATTTTATAGATAATGGTACTGTGAATGAGGAAAGGGAAATATATTGCTTAAGGTTATAAAAAGCACAGAATCACAGATTTTCATACTTAGAAGATGCCTCAGTATAATAAATACCTGAAAAAACATTTCTTTCTTTAACATATCTAACAAATAGCCAGCTGCCTTCTACTTCATGCTCTCTAACAAAAGAAACTCTAGTACTTCCCATGGTACCCTATTCCATTTTTTGATAACTCTAATAGTATTGGGATAGCTTGGTGACACAGTGCCTGCCCTGGAATCAGGAGGATATGAGTTCAAATCCAGTCTTAGACACTTATTGTGTGACCTAGGGCAAGTCATTTAATCCTATGTGCCTCGGTTGCCTCATCTGTAAAACAAACAGAAAGAAATGGCAAACCACTATAGTATCTGTCCCATGAAAACCCCAAGTGAGGTTGCAAAAGGTTAGATATGACTAATTGATTAAACAACAAAATCTATTTGAGCAGCTGGTGATTTAGTGAATGGACTACCTGGATTCAGGTAGACTCATCTTCCTGAGTTCAATATGTGGCCTTGGATACTCTTATTAGCTGTGTGACTCTGGGCAAGTCATTTGACTATGTTTGCCTCAGTTTCCTCATCTGCAAAAATAAGCTAGAGAAGGAAATGGCAAACCACTCCAGGGTCTTTCTCAAGGAAAGCTCAAATGGGACCACAAAGAGTTGAACACAACTGAAACAACTGAATGCAATTATTAGTAAGTTTTTCCTTATCCCAAACTTAAATTTTCCTCTTTGCCATGTGTTCCCCTGGCTCCTTCTTTGCCCCTTGAGGTCAACAGAACAAGTTGAATATGTTTTCCACAAGACAGCACTTCAAATATATTTTTTAATTTTTTAAAAAAATTTAAACCCTTACCTTACCAATACTGTGTATTGGCTCCAAGGCAGAAGAGTGGTAAGGGCTAGGCAATGGGGGATTAAGTGACTTGTCCAGGGTCACACAGCTGGGAAGTGTCTGAGGCCAGATTTGAACCTAGGACCTCCCGTCTCCAGGCCTGGCTCTCAATCCACTGAGCTACCCAGTGGTAGCTCATATCTAACTCTGAGCCTTTTCTTTTCCAGGCTAAACATCTCCAATTCCTTCATCAAGTCACATAGCAAATTGATGATAAGAGTTAGGACTAGAACTCAAGCCTCCTGGTTTCCAGTTCTTTGTTTCTTTCTCTATCACACTGAATTTTACCAGAGAAAATCTCAACAAAAGCCATGGCCCTTTCTCACTCTACCTTCAGGAGCATAATGCACAGTAACAGCGAGCCTCACAAATACAAAGAAGTTTCAAGGGCACTTACAACTTGGTGAGTGGTGAGTGCTAAGTATTGTTCATCAAATAACTATAAAATCAGGAATTAAGAAATAAAATGAAATAAAATGCACAGCAGAGTAAGTTCAAAACCCCTTCTAAATCTTGGAAACAGTTGTTCCAAATCTGGCATGGTTTCTAAATCCATCACAGCCCTTGTAATTCGTTTTCATCACATTATTGATTATTGTTTTTCCCTTAAGTATGCTCCCCAGGACAGTTGGAAAAGGGAGTGAATTAGAGCATTTATCCTGAAAGGAACATGCAATCAGAGCAGGCTGGTGGCTCAAGGTTACCCTGCCAATACAGTGACCTCAGATTGCTTCTGCTTTCTTTAGGGCAGATCCATTTACTCAACTAAAGTAACAAGTAGCTTTTTAATCTGGGGCTGCAATGGGACTGGTTTATTTGGCAAAGCTGAGACTCATAGGATATCAGAGCTAAAAGGTACCTTAGAAATTATCTAGCGTAAACACCACATTTTGCAGAGGAGGAAACTGAGGCCCAAAGAGATCATCTGTCCTGCTATGCCCTAAATTAGGCTTGTGCTTCATCATTCCCAGTCTAGGAACTCTTTTCATTGTGCTATGCTGGTAAGGAATGATTGTATCACCATCATCTACTATAATAGCTTGGGGGTGGGAGGAGACATTTTGGGGAAGAGCTGGACTTGGAATCCAGGGTGCTAGTTCAAATCCTTGATCACATTAGCTCTGTAACTTGACAAATCCATCTAACCTCTCTGGGACTTCTCTGTTTCTTCCTCTGGCTAAAATGGAGAGGAGAGTGGACTTGCTGATATCTTCAAAGTCCCTTCCAATTCTAAATCCTATAACTTATTTTCCCAAGTCATTTTCTTGTGGCCCTTATCAGATTTGGGAAAATAATGAAATTTTTGTGGATGGATCCCAGCCCATCACTAGAAACTGTCAGTTCCATAAGAAGACCTATCTTTCATATATTCAGGGCAGTGGCCTGACCATGCCCAATAAAAATTTAATCATGATGTAGCTTTCAGACAAATAGTCCTTTGCTTGTTTTAGGATAGTGCCAGGCTGCCAACATGCTCTCCTTAAGGTTTTTAAGCACTGACTTTTTTTAGTTTTGCTTTGTTTTCTGGTGGATGAATCAGTCTACACTCCATTCACCATTAAGAAAGTTTTCCTTGACTCCGATTTGCCAGCAACTTCTTTTACCCTCTTAAACAGCCTTTCCAGGCAGGGAAGACACTTGTAGTTGATTGGATATGCTTCCATGACTTCTATTGACTGTTACTGTTAATGAAAATTATGTCAGAGTACTTTAGGAGGTATGGAAAGACTTCACTAGGAAATAAAATGGGGTCAGAGAACATGCTAGATTTGGCAGTAGAGGATCTGATTTAACATTGGGCAAATTACTTCCTCTCTTGGGATCCAAGTTTCCTCTTCTGTAAAATGCCAGGATAAGGCTAATGTCCTCTGAGGTTCCTTCCAGATTTTGATCTTATGCTAAATGAAAAAGTCAAATTTTTTCTGGTAATGTAAAGAAAGAGGACCGTCCACAGTTTCGTTGCAATATAGTTTACATTTTGAAGGCCTTCAATGAGTAATAACTCAGTAATATTCCATAATCCTTATTCCCCAACATGCTATCAAACTCTTTGTTGCCTAACCTAGAGATTATCTCTAGGAGTTTAACTCTTTTGTTTCTAAAAATCTCGTTCTACTCCTCCCTGCTCCCTTCTTCCCCCTACATTCCCCATATCCATTATTTCAGGCAGGTCCCAGGAACGCTTATATCTTAGAGTCAACTTTTTGAGAATTGCCATGATACCTAGTAGGTATCCATCTCTCAACCCAGCCAACCCAATCCAAGTTCTAGAACCATGATCAAATCAACTCCCCCATTGTTTCTGGATGGAGTGTGTTGGTCTATTACCCAGTGGATCTACTCACCATCCCTGTAACTTTCTAGACCAAAGATCCTCTCCCTGTTCAATGTTTTGTCTGTCTCATATTAGAACATAAACTCCTTGAGGTCAGAGACTGTCTTTACTTTTGTATTTATAAACCTAACACTTAGCACAGTGCTTGGGGTGTAGACCCCCCCCTAAAATGCTTTTTTTTTTCATACTCTGATTTAGTGAAATGCAGATGAATCTTATTTCTAACGATAGCGCTGCTTTCAGGTGAAAGCTTGGCATTTTACTTTTCCAAAAACACTCAGTTTCATAGATTCCTTTGCAGAATGTATAAGCAATGAATGCTAGCATGACTTAAGTGGAAAATAATTCATTAACAAGCTTGGGCTTCTGGTCTTTCTCAAGTAAAAGGGTGCATTTCCTCTTGCTAATTACTTGTATTTAGTGTTCCAAAGCACTGTTTGGAAACCAAGCAGCTCATCCTTGTTATGGATGAGTCTGTGGCTAAAATTGCCAGTATATCTCTCCCCAGGCCCTTGTTTAAACCCAACAAGCTGCATTCAATGTATTAGTTCAGCCCTAGTGGAACAAAAGTCATAGCTATTACTGAGACTAAGGGGTATCTCTGAAGGGCATGGGCACCAAATAGATTATCATATGTAAACAATAGGCTCTGAGGACTCAGGAATCAGGAAGAGCATTTTAAGGAGGGTGCCTGCTGGAGTTCTTTGAGATTGAAATAACTTGCTTTGCCTCCATCACCCTAAAACCCAAGGGCAAACTTGAAATTGGAAGAAAGTGTCATCTAATGTTATGTTATGTTGTTACTAGATGACTTGAAGTCTTCCTGCCAGCAGATGATTGTTTTTAGCTTGTTTAAAGAGAATGAGGCTGAGCACCTAATGAAAACACTCCCCTTAATCAGTCACAGCCTCCTAATAACCTTCTGGAAAAGGCTGAGCATGAAATACTGGAGCGCATCTGTGCCATGAAAAGCACTGTTTTTTCCCAATGACCTTTCCCCATTTCATCTGCTCAACAACGCTGCTTTGTTGTGGGTTCATAAGGAAACTTTTCAAGGTATCTTCCCAGGTCCACTGCCAACAAAGAAGCTAAAGTTACAGCAGGTATGCTGTGTAATTCTAAGTACCAATATTCTGAATTGTAGTTATTTTAAATCCAAAGGGGAAGGAGTATCCCCTCTATAAATCCCCTTCCAACTAATACATTTTTTCAAAATTATGAAATTCTAGCCTTTAATTGAGTTAGAGGTTATTTTCACTACCTGCTTCAACAATGAGCAATTTCAGTTGAAACATCATTCGAAAGTTTGTCTGTGGCTAATAGAGAAGTTACAAGTATGTTACTGAATAGTTGCTTCCCCAAAATAATTTTTATGTGATTGTTTTAGTTTATTTTTTTAAGTTTTTATTTTGAATATTTTCCCATAGTTACGTGTTTCATGTTCTTGCCCTCTCCCCAAGCCCCCCTAAACCCCCCTTAGCCAATGCACAATTCCACTGTGTTTTACATGTATCATTGATCAAGACCTAATTCCATATTATTGATAGTTGGACTAGAGTTATCATTTAGAGTCTACATCCCCAATAATAACCCCATCAGCCCATGTGTTCAAGCAGTTGTTTTTCTTCTGTTTCTCCTCCCACAGTTCTTCCTCTGAATGTGGCTAGTTTTCTTTCTTGTAAGTCCCTCAGCCTTGCTCTGGATCATTGCACTGCTGCTAGTAGAGAAATTCATTATGTTCAATTGTACCACAGTATATCAATCTCTGTGTATAAGGTTCTCCTGGATCTGCTCCTTTCACACTGCATCAATTCCTGGAGGTTATTCCAGAGCACAATAGTATTCCATCACCAACAGATATCACAATTTGTTCAGCCATTCCCTAATCGAAGGACATTGTCTCATTTTCTAAATTTTTGCCACCACAAAGAGCGTGGCTATAAATATTTTTGTACAAGTCTTTTTCCTTATTATCTCTTTGGGCTACCCCAAAGTAATTGTAGTCTCTCACACTTGAGTGTCTAGAGCCAAGCTTTTCTTTTTCTTTGTCTATCTCATCTTTGAACTTTATTTTTGTCATTGGTGACACCATTCGCCCTGTCTTTCACCACTTTTTATTTTCCTCCTTTTGTCTTAACTAACCAGTCCCCAAGCTCTGGTGGTTCTACCTTCACAACCTCTTTCATAGATGTTAAATTGGGTCAGATTAGCAATTATGAATATGGAGTCACTCTGTCAGAGAAGGAGCAGGCTGGCTTAACAGGGGGAGTGGGGAGGAGAGAATAGAATTCTTCCTCCACCCCCACAGAGGAGGTCATTGATTGAGAGTTCAAAGGTCCCTTAGAAGCCACCTAGTTCAATCTCTTCTCATTTAATTTATGAAGAAACTGAGGCCCAAAGAGGTAAAGCCAAGGTCACAGCTAGTAAGTGACAGAGCCAGCATTTGAACCTGGGCTCCAAAACCACTTCACAATATTGCTAGCTGTGTACCATGCTACTTGTGTTAGCTGCCCTTTCTTTTTCACTGATACCCATCAATTGTGTGACATGGGAGGCACAGACACAGGACAGTCTTGCATTAGGAGCTCATATCAAAGAAGACTCTGTGCTCCATGACCAAAGCAGAATTGCAGAATTTCAAAAGAAACGTGAGATCCACAAATTTAGAGACATCTCCATTTCAAATATTTCATACAGGCTATTCATGTCCAATCTGTGGTAGATCCTTCTAAGCCTGTATTTGTCTGATCAGCTATAGTTTGACACACTGTACATTGACCTCTTATAAGGACAAAACCAACCATGCAATCATGCATCATTTCTTTCTTTTTTTTCTTTTTTTTTTTTTAAACCCTTAACTTCTGTGTATTGACTCATAGATGGAAGAGTGGTAAGGGTGGGCAATGGGGGTCAAGTGACTTGCCCAGGGTCACACAGCTGGGAAGTGTCTGAGGCCAGATTTGAACCTAAGACCTCCCATCTCTAGGCCTGACTCTCAATCCACTGAGCTACCCAGCTGCCCAATCATGCATCATTTCTCAGAACAATGTAAATAAATAAAAATAAATTACAAAGGATTATAAAAAACTCTCAATTATATATACTGATTCATGTATTCATTTAAAACCATTATCTTCTGTCTTAGAATCAATACTGTATGTTGGTTCTAAGGCGGAAGAGCAATAAGGGCTAGGCAATGGGGTGGGTATGATTTACCCAAGGTAACATAGCTGGGAAGTGTCTGTGGCCAGATATGAACCCAGGACTTTCCGTCTCCAGACCTAGTTCTCAATCCACTGAGCCACTTAACTATATTCACAATTATATTTAAATAAGGATATAGTCCCCCACCCCAGTTTCCCATCTAAATATATGGACACTCCAATATAGGAAGTGAATCTCAGGTTAAGAACCCCTGACCTGGACGATAATAGCTTTCTACTTGTTCTCTTTGTCCATAGACTCTTCCCTCTCCAATACATCCTCCACACAGATCAATGTTCTCCCAAACAGAGATCTTACTCTACTGTTACTCTAAAAATATCTAATGGAGTCATATTGCCTGTAGAGTAAAATACAAATTCTTTGGCCTGGCATTTAGGGTCTTCTTGTCATCTATCTCCTACCTACATTTCCAGTATTTTTGGGGGGTGGGGTATAATTCCTCTTTGTCCACTCTATCTTTCAGTTAAATTAGCCCTAGCCTACTGACTCTTCCCCATATAGAATGTGACATATCCTGGCTCTGTGACTTTCCAAATGTGGTCCTCTATATCTGGAGTGTGCTTCCTACTCAGTATAATTTTTTTTCTATAATCTCTAGTCTCTTTCCAAGTATGACTCAGGAACTAGCTTGTACAAGAGGTTTTTTTTTTTTTTCCCTGATCCTTCCAATTAATGTTCTCTTACTCTAGAAGCTGTTTCCTATTACTTACTGTATGTTATTTGTAGTTGCCTGCTTCTGTAATACTGTAGTTCTCTAGTAGACTATAGGTTCCTTTAGGGATGGGACCATTTTTTTGTTTTTTAATCTTTGCCGGAAAGTCTTTACAGTATATATATGGTTGTTCAAGGTTAACACCCAGTTAGCAAGCTTATTTATTTACTTCGAGTCTTCCCTAAAAACAAAACAGGTTGCCTGCCTTGACTTAAATATCATTTAATTGTTAGGCACAGAGGATAGAAAATACAGTAACTGGTTAGAACTTTAGATTGCTATGTTTTATGGGGCTGTGAAATTAACTAATTTGACCTGACATTTGGAAATCACTTTTATTTTATTGCGATCTTCATTCCAATGGGACTTAATTTGGGATTGCCAAAAGAGGTATAGCACAGGAACATGAAGTTGAATCTAAAGAGGAGTCTATGACAGCTAGAGATCAGAACTTGGTCATTCATCTCCTACTTGGGAAAAAAAAAGTCTAATTGGCTTTCTGAATTCAATGTAAGCTCAGCAAAGAAATGAAAAAATGAAGGGACCTAAACATCTTTATTTTCCAGGTAGAGAAACCTGAAAGTAATATTATCCTGGTTGAAGATATAGGAAAAAAAAGTAATAAGGAAAGCAGAATAACTTGAATTAAGAACACTCCCATTGCCATGTTACTAATTTGGATTCTCATTATATCCACCTAGACTAGAGCATTATAATAGATTTCTATTTTAATAAACTCCTCACCTCTTGCCTTTCAAAGGTTATTGGGCAGTGCATTATTGGGGAAATCAATCTAGTAGTAATGTCTGGGATCAGTTGGAGTGAGGAAAGGCAGGAGGTGAGGAGTTTATTAAAATAGAAATCTATTATAAGTGGATCCACTAATTACTTGCTGTGTGATCTTGGGAAAGTCCACTCTGGACTTTGGTTTCCTTACTTGTGAAATGAGAGTTGGGTGAAAGGTCTCTAAGGTTTCTTTCCACTCTAAGTCTTGTGATTCCCCCACTGCCTAGTGTCTGAAGTCCAAACTCCTTAGCCTAACATCCAAGGCCTTCATTCTAGTCTTTTCTCTTACTGCCCCTTCATGGACTTTTGCTACAGAGAAATCAGTCAACTCTTCAAACTCTGAGCCAGGTTGTTTCCTCCCCCATCCCTGAATGCTGCTCCCAAACTCACACCGTCTTAATCTCCTTCTAATGAAATTCTACTTATCTCTTCAAGTCTCCCTCAAATATTACTTCTTCCATGAAGTTTTCTCTGATATGTGATCCCCTTCTTTCCCTTACCCCCTCCCCATCACATTCCAGAAGTGATTTTTTTTCCAGCTGACTTCATAGTTCCTCTTAGAGACTTCTTTATAATTTTCTATTTCAATTATTGGTATAACTGTCACTGATTATAAACCTTAAAGTTGGCAAAACAAGGAGATCATCTCATTCTATGTCCTCACTTGACAGAGGAATTAACAGAGGCACAGAGAGGGGAAGTAATTTGCCCAAAACCATTTTGGGAGTAAGTAGGAGAGTTGAGATTGAAACCCAAGGCTTCTGACTCCAAATCCCCAAGCTACCCTCCCCTACTAGACTGTAAACTCCATGAGGATGGCTTCTATGTTGCTATTTACCCTTATTTTATTACCTATTCCAAGGAATGAAGGAACAAATGCCCCAGAATATAGACACTCCTCTTCCATTCTTCCATTCCATTCTATGGTACTAATCATACCACAGTCTTTAAAAAAAAGAAAAAAAAAGGAAGCTGCTTGGGAACAAATGACATCTCATCTATCTTACTTCTCTTGATTAATATGCTGGCTCTAAAAGCAAAGTTGAAAGCTATGAAATATTGTTAGCAAAGTTGATCTTTGTAAGGATTACATCATAGTAATTTCTTGCCCAGCCCTTTATATGTAGGAAATGAGAAGCCTATCTGAAAGTCTGGCTTATTTTTTTAGTTTTCTTGTTCCTTTTTTAATCCTTCATTCTTTCCCTTGAGAAAATCCAGGATAGAGAAAGTAAAGCTGTTACCAAGGACATCAGCATGATAAGATTATAATAAGGAATAGTAGAAAGAACCCTGACTGGTCTGAGAGTCAGACTATTTGACAGACTTAGAGACTGGAGGGCATTGCAAAGATATCTATTCCAACCCTCTCATTTTGGGGAGAAAGAACCTAGGCTTATTGAGGGGAAGTGACTTGCCCAAGGTCATATGATTAGCAAGCAGGAGAAATTGTCTGACTCCAACTCTTTCCATTAGACCATAGTGTCTCACTCATGCCAGCCTGCCTGAGATGTTAGGAACTTCCTAACTTCAGTTAGGAAAACCTCTGTCTTGGAGAGAAAGTGTGAGGGGGGCATGGTAGAGAAAATTCTCCCTTTTCCTTTTGTCTAACTGAAAAGTTCTTCCAAAGTAGTCACATAGACAACCAAGGACAGACAGAAAAGAGGACAGATGAACAGATGGTATGTTTACATGGGTGAAGACTATGACAACAGATCAAACAGACCATGTCAGGCCTTCACTGCCAGATAAACTGCTCTTGGGGGAATCAAGGCTGGTAGGGCCTCTGCCTGGAGATAAAATCCCGATTCCAAAGCAACTGCACTGGCTGTCCCCCAATCCATAACATACTTCCTCCTTATTGACCTGTCTGGGAATCTCTGACTTCCATTGGTGGAAACTCCTTGACAGCAGAGACTCTTTGCTTGTCTTTGCTTTCCTATCCCTCATGCAAAGTATGGGAAACATGGTAAGTGCTTAAGAAATGCTATTATTCTTATTATATCTTAAGATAAAATAAGAAATTGATTTGGAAGCCTGTGTGCCCTAGAACAAAGTTTAGAAATGTAAAACTGGAAGGGAACTGAGAGATAGATCATTAAATCAAACCCTACCCCTGCTTTTTTTAAACCCTCACCTTCCATCTTAGAATCAATAGAATATATTGGTTCCAAGGCAGAAGAATGGTAAAGGTTAGGAAATGGGAATTAAGTGACTTGTTCAAGGTCACACAGGAATTGTCTGAGGCCAAACTTGAACCCAGGACATCCTGTCTTTAGGTATGGCTCTCCATCTCTTTTGCCACATAGCTACCCCCTAAATCCCACTGTTTTACAGATGAGACAACTAAAGCCCAAGTAATTTGTTCAAGGTCACACAGGAAACTAGTGGCCAAATAGTGATTAGAATCAGTTTTGTGACTGCTAAATTAGTGTGATTATTATTATCCTATATTGCCTTTCACTCTTAAATTTTCTGATTTCAGCATCTTTGTCTGCTGTTTGGGGGAAGTAAAGGGTCTCCAGACTTGTGATCCTTTTAGTTTGGGGAACTCTCAGTCTGGAAACTTTCTATCAGTATAGATAGACAACTGCCTCCCAGGGCAGTGATTGCTGGTATATTGAGAAAACACACTGACTTTGGAATTAAAGGATGTAGGTCCAAATCATGCCTTAGTTACTTTCTATAGGGTAAGTGACAAGTCTTCTATGAAATAAAGAGGCTAGGTGGACTAGGAGACTTCCAAAATCCTTTCTAATGCTCTACCTATTGTAAAGGGGAGAAAGGTTTTTTTTTTGGTTTTGTTTTGTTTTGTTTTTTATTGGATATATTTAAAGGTGTGGTTGCCAATAAATACCAATTCCTAAAATGGTTTTAGTTATTTATTTACAAAATATAGGAGAGAGTGGAAGTAGAGAGATGAGAAGAGGGTAGAGTAAGAGATCTAACTTAACTAGGTTCGTATTCGAGTCTGGACTTTACTCCAGCAGGGCTCTACAGGCCCATCCAGAGAGCCTGAAAGTCAATTAACAAGAGGTTTAATCACAAGGGCTTCTCCCAGTCAAGGGCCGCTCTGGAGGCTAAGATAGTCAGCCTTCTTCACTCACCATGTGTAGTTCTAAGAGTAAGATTCAAGAACAGTCTCACCAAGGTCTCAGGGTCCCAGGTTCAGTGCTCCTCCAGGTCCAAGTCACGAACAAGAAGAGAAAAAGCTCCGAGAACAAACAAGAAGAGAGCTGAACTTGCTGAACTCTCTTTTAAAGGGGCTTCTTTTGCATCACTTCCTGTGCTTTCCTCTTAGTTTATGTGCCAATCACAACAGACATTTTCTTAGGACTGCCCAGAAGGCAGTCAGTAAATTCTAATTCATCACTCGCTCTAGCACACGTGGGTCACAGACCTCCCAACTTGTGAGTTAAGTGGAGTTGTTTACACTTTTGGTGATTAGATTTGAGAATGGGCAAGGTAGATTTAATCTCATTGTCACAATTCCTCCTGTGATCATTTGGGAGACTTGTCTCCCCAATTGATCATTTGATGTAATCATCTTGTGCCCCTAAAAATCTTCTAACTATAATAGTTAGAGATAAGAGGGAAATAGAAGAGAGAGAGAGAGAGCAAAACCAATATTTTGCTAGACACATTGACAAAAAGCCAATTAGGGGGCAATCCCCTTTGGCATAAGAGTTTACAATTCAAAATAATTGTATTCAATCCCCTTAAGTTCAATTAGTTGCACCCCAGAGTTCATTTTGGATCATCTTGATTCAGTGTAGGTTTCTGCAGGCATCTTTTCTCCAAATAATTAGCAGGCTTCTTTTCCTGAAAATTTTTCTCAAACAAAATTTTAAATCTTAGATTTTTATAAAAATACAATCCTCCCTGAAGAGGGTGTTGACCAACACCCAGATGAGCTGAAAATACATCTTTGAGTTATGGGGTATATGAGTCAATTATCAAAAGAAAAACCAAAAACATAAGAATAAAAACAAAAAGAAGAAAAATTAAATTTTGGGAGAAAGAAAAAAATTCAAAATAAGAATCAAAATACCAAAAATCTATGTATATAAAATTTCTAAGTAAGCAATAATAAATTCATAACAGGCTCTTACATTAGGGTCCAATTAAAGTAAATTCTGTCCCATAAATCTGGACAAAATACAGTAATATTGCACTTACCCATTGGCAGCCAAGACTACAGGAAGTCGCCATATCATAAGAGAGAAAAAAAAGGACCAGATTTTTATGTAAAAGGGAAGTGTCATTCCCTGGTCTGATTTACTTTAATTCTCAGGAATAGGGGAGCCAGAACAGCCAGTTATTAGGTACTCGATTGGCAGTATGATACAAAGCATCCTAAGTCTTAACATATGTCAGACATTGCAACTTTGAATCTCACACTAGGTTCAAGTCCTTTAGTATTGGCATAGAAGTTCAACAATCCTACTTGGATTGGTATGGTCTTTTTTGACCTTGTGCTCCAAGGCACTGTGCAGTTTCTCATCAATCCCAATTGGACTGGTTGGTTTCCTTGACCTTGTGACTCTTTTGTTCCCTTCTCTTGGAATCAGACAGAATCATTAATCACAGTCTTATAACATTTATCAATAATTGGCAGGTTACCATAGTCTAAGGCTTTTGGGTATGAATTAATATTAGAACAAATATGTGTATATATATATTTTAACTTATATCACTGCAGAATCAAAAATTTATATTGATTATATGTACTTTAAGTACAAGATAAAAAAGAAAAAAATAAAATATTCTATTAGAAATGATAACAAAAGCAATAATAAAATTTAGAAATTCAATGTGTTCTCCAAAAAGTGTCCACTTTTCTATGGACTATTATCTCCAATGCCTGTGATATTTAAAAAAAAAAAAACCTATGAACTCATGAATACTTGTCACAATTTCTACAGATGTAGCAAATCTTTTAACCTTGGCTGAGGTATTTTTTTCCCATCCCCTCTATCTTTTTTTGTTTTTTATTATTAGTTTTTTTAATTTTTAATTTGAATATTTTCCTTTAGTTACATATTTCATGTTCTTTCCCTCTCCCCCAAACCTTCCTAACCCTCCCCCCCCTTAGCCAACATACAATTCCACTGGGTTTTACATGTATCATTCATCAAGGCCTAATTCCTTGTTATTGATATTTGGACTAGAGTTATCATTTAGTGTCTACATCCCCAATAATATCCCCATAAGCCCATGTGTTCCAGCAGTTGTTTTTCTGCTGTGTTTCTCCTCCCACAGTTCTTCCTCTGAATGTGGCTAGTTTTCTTTCTCATAAGTCCTTTGGCCGAGGTATTTTTAACAAAGTCTGGTCCTAGGACTTACCCATTATCACACAGCAAATATGAAAGGCAGAATTTGAATCTAGCTCTTTCTGATTCAAAGGTTAGCCTTTGAGCAGCCATTATGAGATGCTTCCTTCTTGTGCCACACAAATAAAACAGTTAATATCTGCTGTGTTAGCTTCTTGTTATGAAAACTAAATGAGATCATAGTATCACAGACTTAAAGGTACCTGAGAGATCATCCAGCCCATTTTAGGCAAGAAATCTGATATTTATGGAGGGGAAATGACTTGTCCAAGTATGAGAGCTGGGATTCAAACCCGAGCCATTTCACTCTAAACCCATTGCTCTTTCTTCTATCTTGTAGGTAGAGATTTGAGGGTAGCTATGTAACTAGGTAGGAGTGCTAGACTTGGAGTTAGGAAGACTCAAATTTAAATCCAGTTTTAGACACTTACTAATGTGACCTTTGGCAAGTCACTTATTCTGTTTGCCTCAGTTTTTCCATCTGTAAGATGAGGACAATGATAATGCCTATCTTCCAAGGTGAAAAGGATCACACGCTTAGCACACTAAGCAGTATGTAAATCCTCTCTTAAACACTAGTGACGTGACCTGGTGAGTCTCAATTTCCTCATCTGAAAAATGGTGATGATAATAAAACCTACCTTCTATGGTTGTTAAAGGACTAAAGGCTTAGCACAGTCTGGCACATAGCAGCAGATTAATAAATGTTTGTTCCTTCCCTTCCCTTTAACATAGGGTGTGTGGAGGAGGGATGCACTACGGATGTCCGAAATTACTGATTGTGTTAAAATTGTATGTTGTTCTGGTTTTTTCTTTTAGTTAGTAAATTTATAAGTAGCCAGTAAAAAGTAACAATAGTAGGAAGTAAGAGTGCAAAGAGGAACCTAGAAGTCATTTACAGACCATCCTGTAGATCAAAGGAACAAAATGGTTACTTAAAAACTGTTTTCATGAATTAACTAAAAGTCACATCCTGAGACTATGTGCTAAATCAGAGGAAACAATCTAGGCATTAGTGTAAGGGCTAACTTACTAACTACCGTAGTCTGTAAGCTAGATATAAATTCCAGACATCTACAGTAAGGCCAGCAGAACACCAAATAATAACAATAATGATTTTGAGAGAGTGTAGAAATGCTAATGAACTAGCCTCAACCTGGCACAAATGAGCGTTAGTCTGTTCCCCACCAAAATCCTATAAAAATGAGACTCCAAATATCTGCCTCTGGGCACTTTTCTATTTCCTAAGGGACCCTTCTGATCCAGTGCTCCCAATTCCAATATGTGGTCACATGAGTGACTTTCCCTTCCTTCATTCTCTTCTTCCTTATCTGCCTCAGTTTCCCCCTTCCACAATTTATCTCTGTACTTTATGTGTCATTTGCCCCTTTACCTTCTGTGCCTTATTAAAGTGTGACTGAAGCATTATTCCCCACTGCCATCATTGTCTTTCCCCCAAAGTATCCAAAGAACTAGCTGTTCTTGTCCCTGTATGATCTGGAGGGATATACCCTTCTGTTCCTATTCCCTTATTCAAATAAGAATTTCAAAAATCAATGAGCGATCACTGACAAGACATATTTTCAGACATGTCATTATTTCACACACAGTTATTATTGGCTTTATGTAACTGATTTTCTTTGTCATAACTGTAGGTTCCATTTGGTGGGCAGTGTGGGGAGTGTTGGTCAGTGACTGGGGTCAAAACCCCCCCAAAGGAATCAATAAAACCCTTTGTCTAAAAGAGAGACAGAAATTCATACTGCCCCATAAACAATGGGATTGCTTTCCAGTTCAGGTGAATACTCTGCCTTCACTAAACAGATGGTGTTCTGAATAATTAAGTAGGGTGTATTGAAAACACGGTTTTAATTTACACTTGGTATTTATCAATCACCTGTTAGTGGTGATGATTTTATTAAAATGTCATAGTATCTCTTCGAGGTCTCTGAGAACAGGCTTTCAAACAACTCTTGATCTCAAAGTAGGATTAAAGCTGGGAGAGGGGTGTGTGGGTGGAATTCTGTATCTTCTTCCTTCCTACTTTTCTTAAAGGCAGCTACTGACCTGGTACAAAAGGTGGCATTGTTAAAGAGTGTAGCTAGTTCCCATGTGATCTGCTCTGGCTGTGGACCACTACAGAACACAAAGGCTAGATAAATCTGCCTTTGAACTCCCTTTCAGACAACTAGATTTGACTCTGTTGTGACTGACCTGAACCCAGCAAAGCAAGAAAATCCTCCTAACCTTTCCTCCTCAGACCAGATGCTTTTGTGGAATCTGATGTTACCAGTTTGGCAGCATGGCTTTGGAGTATACTTATGTTGGTTTTTTGAAAGTAAATTTGTATTGATATATCTTGTTTTTACATGACCTTAATTTCCCCTTGTATTCTTCTCTTTCCTCCTTCCAGAGAGCCATCCTATATGACAAAGAATTTTTAAAGAAAAAAGTGGAAGAAAAATATATGCCAAAAACAATATATGCAACATCTTGTACCAGAGTACCTCTACATTCTGCAAAATAATGTGGAAGGGTATACTTTATACCAAGCTTGGTAATTTTGCCACTTTCATTTTTTATTTTTTTGTGGTTCTTATTTCTACTTACAGTTAGAGATATTTGTATACATTGCTTTTTTGACTGCTTATTTCACATCTTTTCATAAGTTATTTATAGTCTTTGGAGGCACACATGGTAGGAGCATTTCATTGTCATCCCCCTCTGATGTATTATCTTGGCCTAGATGGCCTAGACCCAAATGACATTGGATTCTCAAAGGTCAAGCCAGCAGCAGTCCTGGGAGGGTTTTCAGAGCCAAAAGAGCATTTGGTACAGGCTTGGTTTGAGAACTTAGGTCTTCTGGCTCCAGAGTCTGTGATATATACAATATTATATATGTAATATAATATTATATATATATACACACAATATTATATGTGTAATATAATATTATATATATATATATATTTAACTATAGTACAAGGGAAAGAGGACAAGGCATTATTAGAGAATAGGATTAGAAAGAAAAATGAATCTTTTTTCTATTTATCTATAAATTTATCACTGAACAGATTCCAGTGCTTTCTTGATTTGGACCCCTTCCAAATTAAGTTCTTCTTTTTTCCTTTTCCCTTCTTTCTTCTTCCCTCTCCCTTTGACTCTTCCTCATCCTCTCTCTAATTCCCTTTCCCTTCCCCCTTCCACTACCACTAACCTCCCTCTCTTTCCTCCCCCTTCTTCTGCTTCTGTCCTCTGTAAATCTCTCACTGTGCTGTGTTCCTGACCCTACTCCCCATGTGCTGGTGGTAGCCTGGAGTTCCCCCAAGGAGGCCCTGAGCTTGCTGCTTTTGCTGAAGCATAATCATGAATTGCACTGACTGTGGAAATTTCCTTCACCAAATATATTTTTTTTCCAGTTAGTCTTTAAGAAGCTTGGATACGTGAAGGTCACAAAAGTGCTCCTAAAGAACACAATGCTTTACTCATTTGAAATGCAGCTTTGGAATGTCCAAAGACTTTCTGGTAGCCTTCTTCATTTTGAGATCCAACCAGGGAGAATCTATACCAGGGAGAAAATGGAACTAACCCAAGTCACTTCTGCCCTGCATTAGACATGAGTGAGGCTAGTTTGGAGGCTCTTATAGGCTGGGATCTCTGTTCCTCTGGGTTGCCCTCTTAATGAATTAATAAATTCAATGGTGGGGGGCAATCAGGAAAGGCTTTGTGTAGGGAATGTCATCTGAATCTGGAAGGGAAGAGGAGACTCCAGGATATAGAGATAAGGAGAGAGGGCATCCCAGGCATGAAAAAAGAGAATTTATTGAGACTTAGAGAGGACAATTAGAACACTGTATATGTGGACCACCAAACAGGCCAGTTTGGCTAAAATATGGAATATGTGAGGGGAATAAGGTGAAATCAATTTAGAAAGCTAGATTAGAGTCAGATTGCATTTTATCCTAGAGGCAACAGGCAGTCACTACAGCTGCTTTAACAGAGAAGTTACTTGGTCAGATCTGTATTTAGTGATATTTTGACTACTCTGTGAAAGACAGATTGAAGAGGGAAAGAAAGTCAATCAGTCAATAATCATTTATTAAGTACCTATATGCCAGGCACTGTGTTAAGGGCTAAAGACATAAAAAGGGACAAAACACAATGCCTGCCCTCAAGGAGTTTATAACAAATAAACAAATATTTGTAAACAAGCAATAAGCAGGATAAATAAGAAGTAATTAAGAGGGGGCAGCTGGGTAGCTCAGTGGATTGAGAGCCAGGCCTAGAGACAGGAGGTCCTAGGTTCAAATCTGGCCTCAGACACTTCCCAGCTGTGTGACCCTGGGCAAGTCACTTGACCGCCATTGTCCACCCTTACCACTCTTCCACCTATGAGAAAATACACCGAAGTACAAGGGTTTAAAAAAAAAATTTAAAAAAAAAAGAAGTAATTAAGAGATAGAAAGTCCTTAAATTAAGAGGGTTTCAGAAATGCTTTCTGTAGAATGGTTTCAAACTCATATAGAAATGTGGGGTCACTAAGCCATATATAAAGATCCCTATGAGCACATATTGCCTTAGAAAACCTCATATTAACATTGCCCATGTTTTATTGTATATTATTTATTTTCTTAAATATTTCCCAATTACATTCTAATCCCGTTCAGGTAGCACTTAGGAATGTTATAGGCTGCATAATGTTTGATATCTTTTCTCTAGAAGACTGAATTTTATTTTATTTTATTTTTATTTTTTTCCTGCCCAGTGTCTCTTTTTTTTTTGAATTAAATTTTTTAATTTAAAAATTAATTTAGAATATTTTTCCATGGTTACATGATTCATGTTCTTTCCCTCCCATCGACCCATGTGATCAAGCAATTGTTTTTCTTCTGTCTTTCTACTCCCACCTTTCTTTCTCTGGATATAAATAGCATTCTTTCTCATAAATTCCTCTGGATTGTTCTGGATTATTGCATTGCTGCTAAGAAAGAAGTCCATTACATTCAATTGTGCCACAGTGTTTCTGGCTCTGTGTATAAGGTTCTCCTGGTTCTGCTCCTTTCACTCTGCATCAATTCCTGGAGGTTGTGGAAAACTGAATTTTAGTAGAGACTAAAAGGAAGCTGGGGAAGTTAAAAGATAGAAATCAGAAGGAAGAACATTCCAGGCATGGGGAAAAAACAGAGAAAACACTGGAAGTTGAGAGATAGAATATTTGGTTTGTGGAAGAGCAAGGAAGACAATATACCTGGATTAAAGAGGTAGGGAGTAAAGTATAAGACAATTGTAAGGGTGGGACTGTCTAGGTCTGTGTTGGTGAACCTATGACATGCTTGCCAGAGCGTGCCAGAGGGGGCTTCTCCCTTCCCCCTCCTCACACACGCCTGAGGACTTTTCTCACTTCACCTGCCTCTCTGTCCAGCAGCACAAAGGAGAGTGCTTCCTCCCTCCCCTGTCTGGGGTAAGGAGAGAGGGTTCACATGTAGCATGAGGGTTCCAGTTTGGGCACTCGGTCTCTAAAAGGTTCGCCATCACTGGTATAGGTTATCAAAGTCTTTGAGGGTCTCCACCAGAGTAGTAGCAGTGTCAGAGAGAACTGGGACATATTTATTTCACAAGAAAGATATTTCAAAAGTGAAATCAACAGGCCTTGGCAAAAGATTGGATATGGGGGGTAAGAGATAGGGAGGAGTTGAGGATGACATCCTAGATTGTGAACCTGAGGGCTGGGATGATGTTGTTGCCCTCAACGATAAACTAAGGGGAGAGAGGATTGAGGTGGAAAGTTTTAGACATATTGAGTTTAAGATGTGTACTAATTCAAGATGTCTGAAAGGGAGTTGGAGACATAAGTTTGGAGGTCGGCAGAAAGGCTAGGCGAGGAGAGGTAGATTTGAGAATCATCAGCATAACGATGGTAATTAAGTCCATGGAAACTAATAATATCACTAAGTGAAGTAGCACAGAGGGAGGAGATTGTAGTCAGGCAGGAGAATTAAGAAACTACTGCAATCCTTTAAGCCATTGCGGGACTGAACTAGGATGGAAGAAAGAATAGGACAGACACAAAAGATGTAGAGGCAAAATATTAAGGATTTGGCAATTAATTGGACATAGGGTAAAGAAGAATGAATACTATAGATAATATGGATCAGTTTTTGCTATCCTTGTGTGCAAGACATAAAGACTGGGGTTTTAGAGGGGCTTTGAGATTCATGGAATACTGGAGATGAAAATGTAGTTGACATTCCTGACTTCAGAATCAAATGGCAGAAAAGAAGGAACTGTTGGAGTCTGAAGGAGATCAAAGCATTCCATTTTTCAATTTATTTCCTTCATGAATTTTTTTCCTTGTATGTATGATATGTGTCTTCTTTCATGGCAGGAGGAATATGGAAATATGTATTGTGGTATAATGACAGGCTATTTACTACCTCAGGGAGGGTGCCAGGGAGGGACAAAAGGAGAGAATCTGATTCTCAAAATGTCAGATAACAGTTATTAAGAATTATTTCTACATGTAATTGAAAAAATACAAAAATAAAATAAAATAAGAACAGAAAAATCTTAAAAATTCAAATGGCACACTTCAGGGCTTAGATGTTATTATTCATAATAAAAGCAGGTTGCATTTCTTGAGTGCCATGGGTTTATAAGCCACTATTTTCACAATAGCAATATGAGTTTTGTATTATCCTCATTTTATAGATGAGAAAGCTAAGATTCAGAGAATTTAAATGACTTTCCCATGACCACAGAACAAGTGACTAGTGGAATGAGATTTGCACCAAAATCTCCCAACTCTAAATGGCACAGTCTGTCCTAAATGCTGAGACTTCCAGTGCAATAGCTGGAGGTCAGTGGTCCAGCTAGGCCATTACTTAAGTGATATTGCTTTCCAGTGGCTGACTGTAGGAAGTCACCTACCTTGCCCGTAGACACAGATACATTACAGAGGCACTCCATGTAACCTAAAGAGTCCATAAAAGTTCCTTTTCATTTTCATTGTAACCTTTTGCATTTGTTAGTCTCTATGGTGGCTTGCCTATCTATCATTTATCTCTTCCTTTTTCCCCAGTACTCTTAAACATAACATCAAATTGCAGGGGAAACTAAGAAGTCAAGGATAATTGAGTTTTATAACATATGAATCTGAGTTCAAAAAAATATTCCACCACCATTTTTACTGACTCTTCTTATATGTGGCAGCAAAATTAGATTGTAACCTTGAAATGGGAGGAGAAAAAAAAAAGGTGAATTTGCTCTTACTAAAAATATTTTCCTTTTCAGAGAAGGGTACAGCTCCGGAAACTGAAGGAAAAAATAAGACTACCCAAAAAATTGCATATTTATCTAATCAGGTGTTCTCTTGTGTCTTATAATGTTGTTGCATCTTGGAAAGTAGAAAATTCCCTCAACGTGTTATTTTGTTCATGTCAAACTCATGTTGAAACTATAAACACGAAAGTCACTATCAACAACCAACTTACCTTTGCCATTAGCTCATTTCATGGTAATCAAAATACAGGTCTCTAGATGCCATCTTAACACCTTTTTTTAAAATTCCTTCTGTAGTACGCTCATGTTGTACCCCATAACAGTATATTATTGAGTCAATAAACATTTAAGTTTATTGACTATGTGCATTTTTCTAACACAGATTGGTACTTTTTCTCTATAATTAAGTCTAAGATAGTTGAATTGGGCATGGAGACTCTTAAACATAGTAGAGGCTTAGCAAATGCTCCTTGAATTAAATTAAATTGTCCTCTTCCATCTTCTCCTCTTGAATTTACATTTGTAGTACCACCTCTAGGCTCACTCCCCAAACTTGCATTTGCTCTAACAGTTTTTGGAGGGCAATGACTTCTACAAGTTGTAGGGAACAGCTCTGAGAAGTTAGGGGTTTCTAGTATATAGTTCCTGATCCCCGGCCAGTGTGTCTTCTCCATGATCATCAACCAGTTAACTCTATTGTCTCTTAGAGAAAAAGATTTACTGATAAAATAAAGAGTTGTTATTCTCCCAAATAGAGGGGACACTCACCCCTTGCACACACAAGGTCCCTGGGAGAGTAGGCTTAAGTTTAATATGCAGTTTGAATGTGGCATATATGTTAAGAACATCAATGGCAAAGGGGTATTTTCTAGGTCCTGGACCTGAAAATAATTTTCTGCCTTTCTGGGATCCTCATGAAATTTCTCTTCAGAGTAGCTTTCTATTGGGTTCTGAGTATTGAGGATTTTTAGGATCAATAGCTGGAATTTCTCTCTGTCATAAAGGGTCAATGTCCCTGAAGGTGTCACCAGTATCAGGTAACTATCTTTCTATATTTGTCTGTAGGTTATTCCTGTCACTGGTGTAGGAAATATAAGTAAGGGTAATGGGGATACCACGGATATTATAATAACACTAGGTGATTGTGGGTACACACACTGGGGTTTATGAGAGACTAGACCTGGACATGGGGACCAGAACAGCCAAGCTGCTCCTAACTGAAAATGGGACTGTTGATCAACTGTCAACCTGGGCCAGAGGCTTTGAATCCAACAGACAAGGTAACAGGATATAACTGGTTTTAATTATGAACAACTAAAAGGTAGGATAGGGATATCTACCCTAAAACCTTAAATCTAATGACAAAGCCCACAGGGAAAGGAAAGACTTATTTCCACACTAACTTAGTAATCTAAACTGACAGGGCCCAAGGAGCTGTAATGGAGTCTTTGAGTGACTGTCTCAGTCTGGACCTGCCAGACTTGAGCAGCTCAGCTAGGAGCTTTGTGGCTTTTGGATTCTCACTGCAATCCACTGATGATCTCTGGATGACAAGAGATAGGTAGTCTCAGGTACCAAGTAGGGAGGATTTGCTTGAAACGCTGTTCACCAGATCTCAAACTTCTCCTCTTCCTTGGCACAGGACTGTTGATCTTCTCTCTTTGCTAGATGCCACCACTCAGGATCCCAGGGGAAAATCAGGAAGCAGGGTGTCCTTTTCTCTGAGATCTCCCAGGCTGGCAACAGTTTTTGCTCACCACTAATGGAGTCCTCTCTCAGGGCACAAGGCACTTCTTCCTGCTCCTTCATTCCATCCTGGAATTCCCAGCTCCAGCTCCTTCCTGCTAAATACATCTTTTTTTTTTTAACCCTTAACTTCTGTGTATTAGCTCTTAGGTGGAAGAGTGGTAAGGGTGGGCAATGGGGGTCAAGTGACTTGCCCAGGGTCACACAGCTGGGAAGTGTATGAGGCTGGATTTGAACCTAGGACCTCCCATCTCTAGGCTTGACTCTCAATCCACTGAGCTACCCAGCTGCCCCCTAAATACATCTTAATACCTAATCAATAACTAATCTAATCTTCCTCACAACACTAGCCACTGTTGTTTTGGTAGCCACTGCTAGGACCTAGAGATCTCTGGATCTCTTGACCTCACATGTTCCCTTGGACATGCCCATCTCAGAATAATCATTCACCTAAAATCAGTAGGGAATAAGCACAAATGAAACAAAAGTGCCATGTGCTCAAGAACACATGGCATTGAGGTAGAATATAGGGGAGGAGGCTGCTAGGGAGCTCAGTGGATAGAGATGATTGCTACCCAAGTGCCTACAGACATACTTTGGGTTGTCCAATCTGGATAGTCATTCTGTGACTGCTCCATAATCCTCTTGAGGTGGCTGTATGCAAATCCTAGCATTCTTCCTAATGCTCATCATAGAGAAGGTGGAAAAGATAATGGCAGTGGTGTAATGAAATCCTACCTTGAAGAGCTTTGTGAATTCCAAAATGAGTAATTTAAAGATTAGTGGGTTAAGCATATTTGTTCAAATGCCTCTTTCATTTAATTATGAATGAGAATGGAAAAGAAAACTAAATTGGGATTAGCTGAATACTGACTACAAAAACAGTTGTCTGGTCCTTAGTTCCTGAGGTGAGAGCAGGGCTGCTATTATAAGATCAGGAATGAGGATTGGTAAACCATGCTTTTACCAAGAGGAGAAAATACCTCAGGGCAAACTAAATAGAAGTATGGCTCCAAAGTCATAATTAGCAGCAGAAAAGGGTCAAGGATCATATTGGGAACTACAATCAACTGGAGATTTAAAGTTTGAAAGGACCTTAAAGATCATGTAGACTGAGTTCCTTATTTTAAAGATAAAGAAACTAAGGCTCAGACTTGACATATTCAATAATCCAATAAAACTTGTCTTCTTTTTGTTGTTGTTGTTGTTTTTTTATTATTATTTTTTTAACCCTCACCTTCCATCTTGGAGTCAATACTGTGTATTGGCTCCAGGGTAGAAGAGTGGTAATGGCTGGGCAATGGGGGTCAAGTGACTTGCCCAGGGTCACACAGCTGGGAAGTGTCTGAGGTCAAATTTGAACCCAGGACCTCCTGTCTCTAGGCCTGGCTCTCCATCCACTGAGCCACCTAGCTGACCCCAAAACTTGTCTTCTTGATGTAGAGACAGTTAGGTGGTGTAATAGATCTGGGGTCAGGATGATCTGAGTTCTAATTCTGCCACAGGCACTTACTAGCTTGAGTAAGTAACAGCCTATGCCTCAATTTCCTCATATATAAAGTAATAATGTGCCACCCCCCCCATGGTTGTTTAAACCTTTCTGTCTTAGAATTAATACTGTAAATTGGTTCCAAGGCTGATTGATAAGGGATAGGAAATGGGGGTTAAGTGACTTGCCCAGGGTCACACAGCAGGGAAGTGTCTGAGACCATATTTGAACCCAGAATCTCCTAAGCCTGGTTCTCAATTCACTGAGCCATCTAGCAACCTCCAGAATGAAATAGCCTTATGGCACTTTAAAAAATCTTGGTGCTATGTAAATGCCAGCTATGATGATAGTAGTGATGATGATAGTGATGGTGATGATGATGGTCCTCATATAGGATGCTCTGAATCTCCCCTCTCCTTGCCTTTACACAGAATGTTCCCTTTATTTTCCCTGCTCACTTTAACCTCTTAGAATTCAAGTTTTTTTTTCAAAGCTCTGTTCAAATGCTGCCTACTCCAGGAAGCCTTTCCTAATCCCCTCCAAAATTACCTTTTACTTATTTTGCATATTTAAAATATACTTCTATATGTACATATTTTTTCTTCTGATAGAAACAGAAGCTCCTAAAGGACAGGGACAGTTTCTTTTTTTTTTTTTTTCCTTTCTCCTCAGCATCTAACACAGTGCCCAGTATATTATAGGCGCTTAATAAATGTTTGCTGAGAAATAAAAGAAAATAATGGCATTATTACAAGTAAATTACATTGTGGAGTAGCATTAATATTGCAATTGAAACCTAGAATTTAAAATAAGGAAATATTAATTTGTAAAAAAGATTATTTAAATGCTTGCTGATTGATGAAACTGTATCTTATCTATTTTTGCATCAGCCTTTGGTATGGGACATAATTCCTGGAACATAGTACATGCTAAACAAATGTTTGCTGATTTCTCAGTCAGTCAGTAAATTAGCATTTATTAAGAGTTCCCTGTGTATGGAGGTAGCTCAGTGGATTGAGAGCCAGGCCTAGAGACAGGAGGTCCTAGGTTCAAATCAGACCTCAGACACTTCCCAGCTGTGTGACCTTGGGCAAGTCACTTGACCCCTATTGCTTTTAAAAAAAAAAAGTTCCCTGTGTACCAGGAACAAAGCTAAAATCGAATAATGCAAGCAAAAAGACAGTCCCTGCCCTTAAAGAACTTATATTCTAATGGTGGAAGGCAGCACATAAAGAAAAGCTAAAAAGCAATGGTGGGCTATGGAGGGAGTTCAAGGGTGGGAAAGGAAGGGAGGTGGATAAAAAAGATAAAAAGCAGAGCTAGGAACCAAAATGAGGGCCTTTGGCCCCAGATCCATTACATAAACCAAATTACTCTATTGGGAAGTGAGGCAGCATATCCTAGTGAAAAGTGCACTGGATCTGAAAACAGGTACTCAGCTACCCAACTGCCTGGGTGATCTTGGACAAATGAGTTAAGTCCCTTGTGCCTCAGTTTCCTTCTCTATAAAATTATGAGTTAAGTTCCCTGTGCCTCAGTTTCCTTCTCCATAAAATTAGGAAACAGTATTAAATGGCCAGTAAGGTCATTTCTGGTTCTAAATTTTGGCATCCTGCAACTTACTACTCTTCCATTACTGATCCAAGTCTAACTCTGTCCAATAAGTCTTTGCAAAAGTCCGTGTAGCAAATGAATATCAATAAGATCAGTTATTAAATTCCTGCTATTTACCTGGGGTTGGAGACATAGAGACAAAATGAGGCAATCCCTGCTCTTGACAAACTTATATTCTATCAGGAGATTTAAACACATTGATAGAGATAAATAGACAGACGGACAAGGAGGGAATGTGTTTATTAAGCTCCTACTTGGTGCCAAACCCATGACAGCTATTACTGAATTTGATCTTCACAACCATCTTGGGAGGTAGGTGTTATTTTTTAATCTCCATTTTATAGCTGAGGAGGCTGAAGGTTATGTTTTTTCCCAAGGTCGCACAGTTAGCAACTGTCTGAGCTGTATTTGAACCCAAGTCCTTCTCACTCCAGGGCTGGCACTCGATCCACAGAGCCGCCTAGCTGACCCTGTTCAGTGATTCTATGATTTTCTTATTTTGTTGACGTGAATATTACCTCTGCCAATACAGACTCCAGCACCATTACACCTCAGGAAATGGGTTCTGTTCGTCAAAATTATACCATTTCCTGTCCAACTTTCTACGGATTAGCATTTCTGAACTTGGCTATGTTGGTCTTCAGAAGATACATACACATTGAGTATGTGTTCATCCTCGGGCACATATCTAAGGTCTTTCCAGGACAGCCAGTCTTACCAGAGTTTGGCTTTCATTTAACATACTTTTTGAGATTCCTGGGTCAATTATATGCAAGAAAGAGAAATTAGAAGAGGATGTGAATGTCATAAAGAGACCACTCTGATACTTCTTTCAATTCCTAATCCAAATATGTCTTCTTTACTTAGTAGAATGGAAGTGCCTTGGCTTTCGGGACTATTTTTTTAATCTTCATTTCCCCAGTATTTACTATAACACTTTACCTATAGTAGTAATTTAATAAGTATTTGTTGGATTTTAACCCCCCCAAATATTTCCATTTTAATTAAATTCAAACAAACGTTTATTGAACGCCTACTTTGTACAAAGTAATATAGTAGATCTTTGAACAAGATCCAAGATTCCAGAATTATTGGAACATAAAGTCTTAGCTCTAAAAGAGAATTTAGGGGTCATAATGTCTCTAAGATGTTGGAAGGACTCCCTGTGTCAGACTTATGAAATGATATGAGCAAGAGTTGCACAGGATGAGTAGGCATGGAAGAGTTATTTGTTGTTATTTGTATTGTTGGATGGAACATCCAAATGCATAAGATCACAAATCACAAATTCATATATCTGGGAATTGTATAGCTTCTTACGTGACGTAAATTGTTCCCTCTCTGACAGAGATAATTTAGCCTTTGCTTGGACACATCCAGTAACAGTGGACTCAATACCTTTACGTGGCATTATCCTGCTATCTCTTGTTAAAAAGAATGCTACCAGTTTGTAAGAAGGGAGTGTTGATGTTATTTGGGGTGTGCTCTGATCACCCCCACCTAACTAGAATATGTGGGCCAAAGGTGCTCACTCTCTCCTTCCTGGGAAAACTTTTGAGGGTATAATTCAAATGGGGGCTCCCCAAACTGGAAGGGCGGTAGAGGAGATGATGGAGGAAGATGTTAGAAATAGTTTAAGACCTAAATGAGCTCTGTCCAGTGTTCAGAGCCACTAAAATCTAGTCAAACCTCACCTGTTCACTTCCCAAAGGTTTTTCCCTCAAGATGGAGAATAGAGTTCTAGTTCTCCCTTCAGCCATCCAACGGCACCTTCCCCCTCAAGGACACTATTTCAAACTCTAATCAATATAGCTAACAATTACTGAACGGGGATTTATTTGAAGATAAAAGTAATTTGGGGTTCAAGGAATAAAGGGGTTATGGGGAACCAGGATAGAGGGTAAAGGATAGGCTTTACTACCAACTATGAACTTCTCCCTGGGGTGGGCAATACTGGGATTTCTTCTAAAGCTTTGATCTCAGTAACTGTCCCTCACCCCCTATAAACTCCGAATCACTAATCAAATAACTAAAATTAGAGGGGAATAACAGGGTTAAATGGATGAAGCTGGTTCAGGAACGGTCCCCAAGAGCCCGCTCCCCCCAGAGTCCCAGCTCTACAGTCAAAATGGAGAACTGCTGTATCAATTTCTTCTTAATTGGAAAATGAAATTTGTAGAGTGATTGTAGCAGTAGTGATCTCCAGAAAATCTCTACATTTGGGGTTCAGCAGCGCAAGTTTCTCAGATCAACCAAACCACCCACCACCCTCCAAGGTTCAGAGAGAAGTCGAGAGAGTGGCAGTTGGAAACAGTCAGATCCTGAAGATTCTTCTGGGCTTGTTCTCAATTCCGTTTCAAAGATGTATGCTTTGCTTGTTTCCTTAGCTTAAAATCCAATCCACCTGATACAAGTTCTAGTTCTTCCCTATGAACTAATATTAAATAAATCTAATCCTTCTTCTGCGAGTAAGTAGCCCATCAGCTACTTCCTAGTGAGCTGACTTTGGACAAGTCATTTAAATTTCTTGAGCCTCAATTGCATCATCAGGAAAATGGAAAATAACCATGTAGACACTCCGGCCAGAGCATTGCCCCACTTTGAACTCCCATTCATGGGTTGGGTTGCCAGAAAATAACTATTACCTTGAGGATGAGAGGCTAGCCTCTTGGGTCACTCTTCTAACAATAGAGTTCATGAGCCTCCATTACTGGGTTGATCTTTGACACAGCTAGTAGGTTCAATTAGCTCTTAACAAACACATTTACTAAGATGATGTGGTAAAACATTAATTACAAGGAATTTCCTCCATTTTCCCCTTTGCCCTCCCTAAACTTGGATTTCACTGCCCTTACACACAGTATCTATGGAAACAGTGGGCTCAAGCTTAGAGTGCAGTGATGGTGAAGAATAATCTGTAGGCAGTGTGGGGCCATCTTGGATCTGCTCCAGAGAACCAATTGTTAAATTTTCAGAATGGGCATTGACACCTCAAAAATGGATATATGCTACAAATCCAGGCTTGATTCATTGTTTCTTCTCTAGTTTTAAGAAAGTGACAGGGGAAACATAATTTCATTAAACTTTAATGTTGCGCATATTTTTTTTTTTCCCCTGGAAAGCTAGATGTTAAACTTTGACTAGCACATGCCTGGGTATAAAATACATACGGGACAAGGACAATTTAATACTCTTGGCAATAGAGGGTCTAGAAGTCCTCTCTCCTTGAGTTCAGAATCTCTGCTGGGAAAGTTGTTTAGCCAGGTTCCCATAGTTGGCTGCTTACCGTAGTGTTACTCCTTTTTACCACTCTCAGGCTTTATTTATGTTCCTTGAAGCTGCTTCTTGCCTCAGGTGACTGTCTCTCTGGATCTCTGTCTGTCCAGGACGTGTCATGGTATTATTCTCTACTTTAAACAATATCCCTTATGGGTTCAATGGCTCCTCTTCAAAACAACATGGTTTATGTGGGAGGGATGGGGAGAAGAGAGAAATTCCCTTCTTTCCTTGCAGTAGTCTCCTGGAGAGAGGAAATCTCTCCCATTCTCAAACTGAAATTCTTCTAGGGCTTAGCTATTTACAGTCCCCAAAAATCTGGCCCTGTTCCCTTAACTCAGAGAGGTGTTTGGACTTCATAAAGGGATCAGTGTACATATTTTTACTGTAAGTTTAATATTTCATTAACAACTTGTGAGTTCATCCTGGGTCTTCTGTGGCTATGTTACTTGAAGTTAGGGAGTAGGACAGGGAGGAAGAATAGAATCCCCTCCATTATACTTGTAAGATTCATCTCAAGTTGGACAGTGCCTTGTAAACTTTAAAGCACTAGTGAAATGGGAATTGTTGTTATTACTGTATTTTAAGACAGCCAGCAGTCAACTGCCTACACCACCCAAGTTGGATCTCTCTTGTACTTAATTCTTCACTAAAATGAACTGAAGGTTCCACCAAGATTCTAGTATAATAGGGGTAATACAGAATGTGCTTTTTTGGATTCAGTGAAAGAAATCAGTAAAAGTGAAATATGCATTCATTTATTCCGTCAATAAAAATGAAACAGTGGCAAATCTGACTGCCTCTCCACAGGGAGGGACAGGATGTTCCCATTTATACAGAAACCAAACAACCAGAAAGCTCAAATAACTGTTGGCTTTGCAACAGGTAAACAAAGATTATTTCTGTTTGTAATGATGACCTGAAGCACTTGGAAGTCCTGGGTACATTGTCAGGACCCAAGAAAGATCACATTCTGGTCAGGACAGTTTCACTGTCAGACATGCTTGATTCATTGTCAGTCATACTTGATTATATTTTAATACCTTTGAAAACTGGCAACCCATGTATGAACATAACTCTGGATTAATCAGCTTGGCTGATTAAAATAAAGAATGTGGTAGCATTTGCTAGCATTGCCTGATCAGCTGGAGTTTTATTTTATCCTCTCTCTCTCTCTCTCTCTCTCTCTCTCTCTCTCTCTCTCTCTCTCTCTCTCTCTCTCTCTGTATCTGTCTATCTATCTATCTATCTATCTATCTATCTATCTATCTATCTATCTATCTATGTGTTTTTTTAATCCTTACCTTCTGACTTAGAATCAATATTGTATATAGGTTTTAAGTCAGAAGAGCAGTAAGGCAATGGAGGACTTGCTCAGGGTCACACAGCTAGGAAGTGTCTGAGAGCAGTTTTGAACCTAAGACCTCTTGTCTTGTCTCTAGGCCTGGCTCTCAAGCTATTGAACTACCTAGCTACCCCCTATCTATTTTTTTTTTTGAGGGAAAATAACTAGGGACACTTTTTCTTTTTGTAAAAAGACCTATAAACAAGAATATAGAGCCAAAGGGTGCTAGATCTCAAAGGGAACCAAGACCATATATTCCAAAGCCTTTCCTTTTGCAGAGGAAGATACCAAGGCCCAGAGAGTGGACATGGATTTCTCAATGTCACACAAGGAGTTGGTGACAAAACTGAGACCCAGGTCTTCTGACTACTGATTCCACTATTCTTTTTACAAACCACACAGATAAACATTTATTTTTTAATTTATTTTTAATTTTTTTTGAATTGCAAGTTTCTTCCTTTGGCTTTTTATTTACAATAATCTTTCCTTAGGGACTGACTCCTTTCCTGGCAAGAGGATTTGTGAGTGTTCTGTTTTCTCTTTAAAAAACCCTATTTGTTCTGTCTTTAAATCCAGAAGCTAAGATGCTAGTTAAAATTCTTAAGGTGAAGAATTGCTTGCCTTGTCTAACTTTGATGAATGGCAGGATAATAATTATCAACAATATCTTGGATTTTTAGAATGTTTTTCCCTTTTTCCACATCCTGTCTTGGGGACCTTTAACACCAGGCCAGGAGCTCAGGCTTGGTAACAGAAATGTTCTCCAGGATAGAATAAAAGAGATGGATAGAGTCTGGCCTCTGCTTCAAGGAACCTTAGGCATCAAGTCCAACCCCTTCATTAAACAGAGGAAGAAACTGAGGCCAGAGAATTAAAGTGATACTCCTGGTCACCCAGTTATTGAGCAGCAGCTGAATGACTCCATAAAGAGGTAGGACACTTACTGGCTCTGTAGCCCTGGGCAATTATATCTCAGTTTCCTTGACTATAAAATGAAGGCATTATAGTACCCTTTAGGATTTCTTCTATCAAATCTGTTGCCAAGGTCTTTTGAATTTATCTTTTGTGATATCTCTCAAATAAGCCCTTTCTCCCCTTTAGTGCCAACACCATCCACCCTACTGCAGGCTCTCTCATCACCTCACATCTGAACAATTACTCCTGCCAGCTGCTGTGCCTGCCACAAGTGTCTCTCTACTCCAGCCCATCCTTCACCGTGCTTTCAAAAGTGATTTTCCTAAATCTCAAGTCTAAGCATGTCATACACACCCCTTCCTCACTCAATAAACTCAGGCATCTCTATCTCTTCTAGCTTCAAAAGAAAATCCTCTCTCTCTCTTTCAAGGTCTTTCATACTCCTTCCCCTCTGATCTTCTTCCATCTTATGTCTACTCCATCTAGTCTATACTCTTTAATCCAGTGACACTGGCTTCCTTGCTATTCTAGGAACAAGATACTTCATTTTCCAACTCTGGGCATTTTCACTGACAGTCCCACAGGCATGGAGTGCTCTCCCTCTTCATTTCCAACTTTTGGCTTCCCTGACTTCCTTCAATTCCCAGCTAAAACCCCACCTTCCACAGGAAGCCTTTTCCATCCTCTCCTAATTCTAGTCCTTTAATTCTGTCCATTGCTTTTAATATATCCCGTATATAGCTTTTTTATACATAGTTGCTCATATGTTCTGTACTTCTTTAGATGTTGAGATCCTTAAGGGCTGGGAGTATCTTTTACTGCCTGGCACACAGGAAACACTTAATAAATTGACTGACCAGAAACTGACAAAAGAAATCAATTGCATTGAAATATAATTATTATTATAATTATTAAAATATAGTTATTAAGATAATTTTTGAAAATAGGTTCACAGACCCAAAATTAAGAACATTTGGACTAGATCATCTCTCAGCTGACTTCCAATTAATCAACCAGCCACTCCACAAGCATTAATTGTTAACTATATGTCAAACACTCTAGTTCTAATGGCTGTGACCTCCTCCAAAGGCAAAAAAATTATGACTGGGTTGTCAGGTCAACAAAGTAACCCACTCATCCTAACTTTGATGAGAAATTCAGCAATTGTTTAATTTTCATCGTTGTATCCCCAGTGCATAACAGTGTCTTGTATATAGTAGGTCTTAAATATTTATCGAAATTAAAATTCTATTGATCTTTGCCAAAATTTCATTCAGTTTAATTCCACAAATACTTATTAGGGCAAGCACCTGCTATGTCCAAACCACTGGGCTACATGAGAGGAGGTACAAAGATGAAATAAATCATCAGATCTGTCCTCAAGGACCTCACATGAAAATGGCTGTGTGTGCGGGAAATTCAACACTTAAACAGATACACAAATATGATATATTTTCCAAGAGGAATACATATCCAAATAAGGGTTTTAGGAACGTATTCACAGAGGAGGTTGCATTTGATCTGAGTTTTGAAGAAAACTAAAGGTTCTTATAGATAGAAGGTGAAAAGTAAGTGTTTTCCAGGCAACATGGGATAGACAGATAGTCCGGGCAACATTCAGCCCAAAAATCTAGATGTTCTGGCTTTCCTTTCAGACTTTTCCCCACTGTGCCATAGATGATTACTCTTAGACTGAGGATCCCTGTTATAAAGAATTTAGGGTTTCCTCAAAGAACTAGGATAGCATCTTCCCTTGTCCTTTCCACCCATTTCAAGTCCTGTTTTTACTGCCTAAAGTGGATTTCCCCCCTTAAAGTCTGCCTTTGCCTATTTGCTTTTTTAGAACCACTCTGTGCCCAATATTTCCAGAAGACAAAGGACTCTCCACTTACTACTTATCACTTAGTTCACTGCCAGGGTCTCCAAGTAAAGCACGCAGTTCCCAGGATCTTAGAACAGCACAGTCTCTTTCTGCACTTGTGACTAATGTCAAGACTTTCTGCAAGAAGAGTTAACAGTTACTCAGGAAAAATCAAAGAAGTACATGATGTTAAAAAAAAAAAAAGCCAACAATTTATCATGCTGATTAGTTGAGAATGAGAAAGTGTGTGGGATGATAACATTATTCTTTACTTGAAAAAAAAGAATCCTAGAAATTAAAGGTGGAAAAGGACTTCTTGAATTATACAATCAGCTTCACTCCCTTAATAAATATAATAATATTTAGTTCAATTTTATTCTGGAGAAGAATTATCCTCATCACAGAGTTGAACTTGGGTGTCTATTCCATAATGATATACTTGGAACAATTCTAAGCTATTCCCTCCACATCTATGCTCTAAATGCATCTAAATGTGTACATATTATTTTGCAGTTGCAGGATTTAGAGTTAGGAATCTAAGAAGCTACTACTGAAGCCAATGTTTCTTAGCCCTCCTCCCTTTTTTTTTTTTTTTTTTTTTTGGTCTTGAACTTCTTTGGCAGTCTGGTGAAGCCCCTTCCCAAAATAAAGCTTTTCAATGGATAAAATAAAATACATAGAATTAACAAAGGATGGTAAGGGTTTTTTTTTTTTTAATGGAAAGGAAAATCTATTGGAGAAAATGAATAACCTGCAGTTTAAATGCAAATGGAGAAAATGTTCAGATTACTCATTATTTTAGATAATCTGTTCTTTCTGCCCTTGAGTTTAAAGATCTGAGAATTAACTGTACAAATAAAAGAGAGAGAATTAAAATCAATTACTTTAATTTTATTTTTTGAATAATTTTTTATGAACAAAAATGTTTCCTCTCTATCTTACTTTCTTTTCACTGAAAAGAAAAAAACCTTTTTTTATCAAATATGCACAAATAAGCAAACTAAATTTCCTCATTGATGATATCTTATTTTGCCATCCTTAGTTGACATCTCTTTGTCAGGAGATGAGTTGCTTGCTTTAAAATCAATCCTCTGAAATGGTGGTGGGTGTTCAATTAAAGTTCTTAAATCTTCCAGTTCAGTCAGCCAATTAACATTTATATACTAAGTGCTGTGCTAAACTGGGGTGCAAAAAAAGTTGCTTGTTTTTATAATGTGATTTTTATCATATAAAACCTTCTTCTGGTTCTGTTCACTTTCCTACAACAGTTCATATAATTCTTCCCAGGTTTTTCTGAAACTATCTTTTTCACAATTTCTTAAAGAACAACATCATTTCTTATAATTCAACATCTGAAGATGGAATTTATTCACTAAGCACAAGAGAATTCCATTACATTGATATACCATAATTTGTTTAGTCATTTCCCAGTTGACTGTCACTACCTTAGTTAATCAAATGAATTTTGAATTAAGATTTTGTATTCTACTATATAGAAAGGCAAGGTTTGATTATTTCTTTGCTCTTTTAAATAAAGCAAACTCAACTGAGTCCAGTACTTCAGGTGACATAGGATGACATTTGCCACCAGTAATGGCTTCTTGGGGGTTAAAGAGAGTTGGGAATTGTTGGTTCATTGAAATGAAGGCTCTAGAGTCTCTAGATTATGAGGAACAAGAAATAGATGAAAATTGTATTGTTTGAAGATGAATGCTCTATTAACTGTTCCCAGAGGCAGTAAAGAGTACTGAACACAAGGAAAGAAGACTGTTTTCTAACTCTAGCTTTAATTTTAAGACCTTGGGTACACCATTTAACTTTTTGGGGGGCCTTAATTTCCTCTTCTGTAAAAGGAAGGACTTGAATTAGGTGATTTCTCAGGTACCCTGGCTCTAAATCCCAGGATCTATTTAATCTCTCCAGTCCTCAGTTTTTCCATTTGTGACTGAAAAGATCAGTTCCTTCTAGTTCTAACATTTTGCTTCCCTCTTCACTACACACAAATTATCTTCTCTACTCTACATCCTGCTGAGTTTTCAGAATACAAATGTAGTTACAAACTTGAAAACATATTATTGTCACTAAATAAATAAATTGACTACCACATGGACAGGGAATTGAGAGCATATTTATTTCAAAATTATAATTTTTTAAAAATTGGCTACATTTTTCATTGCTCAGGAAAACAACATATCTATTAGCTTTAATAAACAAAGCTCTGAGAGGTGTTATGGTAAAGCAGAAAGAGGGAGGGAATCAGAGTCAAGAAGTCCTAGGTTCAAGTCCTACCTCTGAAGAATATTAATTGTGTGGTCCTGGGCTAGTCATTTACTTTTTCAGTGTCCCAGGGCAATTCTTTAAGATAATAAAGAATGGCAGGTCAACATTTGTAAAGGGAATTTACTCACCAAAAGTTGGCTACACCAACTGAAGCACAGGTCTAAACCAAACAAAATCCTTCAAAAGAGTATCCTGTGCCAAAATGATATACATCATTATACTTGTATATATACACATATATTATTTTACATTGACTGTAAGTATGGAGGGATAAGTATGGGTAAAGATTTTAGTAACTCTCTCCCACCCCATGTCACTAAATGAATAATCCTGTAGAAGTTCTGATCTCCTCATTCAGCCAAAACAATGCCTGAAGTAATATCCGCCCCCCCCACCCCCACCCCCACCCCGCTCCCCTGCAAGCAAACAATTTAATATCCACTAAGTTGCCAATTCCTTGGGTGTTCTACCTAGCCTGAATTATCATCAGTCTCATAATCTTAACTTGCACTCTCTGAAATATGTTGATAATATAGATGGAAAGGTTTGTAGACTTGTTGTTGGTATATCACTGAGTGAATAGGCTCTACAGGCCTGTGTAGGCCCGAATGTCAGCTTGTAGGCCAAAACTCTATTTGACTAATTGACAACTTGATAAAAACAGTAATTCTGGTTTATTTATATCTAGTAAAAAGAGGAAAGGAGGAGGACCAGGAATAAGGAATCCCTAAGCTTAAAATCTAGATTCTCCACCCAACTCCTACAGGCTCCTCACAGAACCATCTTCGAAGTCTTCAAGCTGCTTAAATCTATACTCACTATCTAAAATCCCCACATTATTGAATCTATCCTGACCTACTGGTCCTCCAAATTAATTGTAGACAATGGTAAAATTTTATCAGAGTAGAAAAGGTTTGAACTCTTGATGAGCTCAGCCTCTTAGGCAGAGGCCCAAGATGGCTGCCAGCCTTTTCCCTCACAGACAGGTTTCACTGGTTGCTGGCAGCTCTCTCACACACAGCAGTCAGGAAACTCTCAGGAAGCAGGAGCTTACAGGAGCACCGGGAGATGGGAATTGGAGACAGGGATGGACAGGATCTCTGGATCTTCGGATAACTGGAACACAGGAACCTCCGCTCTCAGGGACAGGTAAGTAAACTTCCCTTAGGCAAAGACAGATCAGCCCACAGGAAGCTCTCTCTCTGCTCCTTCTGAAGGACAGGAACAACTGAATCTCAGTAGTCTCCCTGTGTCCCCTTTTAAGAAATCTTCACTTTCCAGAATAGGGTCTAAAAAGTTCTGTGCACGTGACCAGTTTCTCTTTGCAAACTCATCTCTTTCCTTTCTCTCTCTCTCATCTCAGACCAGGGTTCCCACTCCAGTGATCCCCTGGTGCTTGGTCCTGCTTGACCCAGATAAGAAGCCCTCAAAATAAATCACCTATTTTTGTTGGTTTTTCAGAGACCCCTCCCCAACTTTCATCAGGGGCTCCAGGGGCACTTGCTCTATTTCCATCCTCCTTGATGGCCCCTTTTTATTGGGAGTATTTTCCCTCAATAAATGCTTTACTTTATCTCTGTAACTCTCACCTTGTGCAGTGTTCTCAACTGTCAAGTCAATAAACTTTTATTAAGTATTGGGGACAGCATTAAGCTCTGGGGATACAAAAAAGCTAAAAGATAACCTCTACACTGGAGGATGGAAGGATCTAATGTGTGATATACAAATAATTATGAATGAACAGGCCATATAGGGTCTCTCTGCGGGCTATGTCAGGTCCCCTGGCACCCTGTCCTTAGCTCAGCATCCTAGATTCCGGACCCTCACTCACACTACATTGTCTATCTCCCTCTAGGTAGGTATGTGATAGATATTGCAATCTAGTGGAAATCCATCTGAAACATATCTACATATTGTATCAATGGAGATTTTGAACCTTGGACTTCATCCCCCATAAGTCCTTAGTTTTCCCAAAATTCCCTTTAATCTCTCTTGCTTCTCCACGTTTGTGTGATCACGTTATTGTTTTATAGTTGGCTGTAACTCCTCTCTCCTTTTGGTTCCTGGGAGCGAGCTGGCTAGTACCTTTTAGTCTCTTTTGTTAGTTTATTATTAATAAAACATTCATAAATAGTGTTTTGTATATTAATTTTAATCTCCACAGTATCATTTCATCATTATAGATACCATCTTACATCAGATAATATGGAAAATGTTAGCCAATACCTGGTTCCTCTCTGTCAGAACTGCAGAGCAGATGGATGTCAATAGAAGATCGATAAAAATTTAAATGATCACTACATGCATGGACCTGTACTAAGCATTGGGGATACAAGAAAGGAAAAAAAGATAGTCCATGCCCTCAAGAAGCTTAGATTCTAATGGGCCTAGGAATTTGTTTGTTTCCTCCAATCAATTAATTTGAGTTGCTAGTCCCCACTAACAAGAAAATTCTCTTTCTTCTCTTCCCTCTGGGAATTGTTGAGTCATCTCTATTAATTGATTGGTCATTGTCCTTCCTACTCAAAGAGGACCAAAGTGGCATCGCTTGTATTGTTCTTTGACAGAGCATAAATTGGATTTAAGCCAAACAGAGTTGCACAAAGTCTTGTCCTCACTCTCTCTTCCAGAGCCATCAAGTCCAGTAGCAAGACGAGTGACTTCCTTGAAGCCTAAGCCCATAACACTCCAGAGTGCCTACTTCTGTTTCCTTCATGGCTGCTGCAACTAATTATTCTCATCTGCTCTTTTTACTGGGGAAGTCTTCATAAGCCCGGGATAGACGCCTTCTTAACTCACTATCCCATCTGAGGGCTATTAGCTACCTTCAACCTGGTTTAGACAGCCTGCTGAGACATCTTCCAGGATGTGGCCACTGTTTAATATCTTGAAGCCCAGGTGAAAGCTGGATAGCAGGTGGACACCAAAAGAAGAAAATGGCCCTGAAAAGGTCTTGGCAAGCCATCACCCCAGAGGTACTAATCTTCCCTTAATACCTGGTACACCCCATTTATAAAGGCATTTAATTGAAGTGGTAAAATAAAGACAAGCTGGCTCTTTTAAAATTCCTACCATCTCTAGTCAACCCAAACAATAACCTCACTGCTACAATGCCGTCCTGCTACAACTTCCTCACCTCTCAAAAGAGAGTAAAAAACTGAGTCTCACTAGACAAAAGATTTTCACTCAGAAAATGGACTGATCTGCTCAGATCACGTTAATGAATATAGGAATTATGTATCTCTAGTAACTCTCCCCAAGCCTTCATATACAAATGCCTCCTGTCTATCTTGCTTTCTCAATCCTGTGAGCAATCTCACCTTTCCCGAAATATGTATCAGTCATCAATTTTGCTGGAGAATAGGTTTATGCATTTGTCTTTACTTTTATCACTTTAGGACTGAGACAAAATCTGTTGGGTTTTTCTATAGGCAGGTGGCATTGCCTGCTATCAGACTCCATGCAAAGGCAATTGCCTTAAAGGGGATGAGTGGGGTGACTTGAGTCTGACAATTCTTCTTCCCTTAGTTTGAAACTTTACTGATCTTCAGTCCATCCATATAGTCCCAGCACTGAAATGAGATGCAAATAGAATGTGTCCCAAGTGGCACAATTTGACTGAAAAATCTAGCATCCTCAATGGCAGGGGGACACAAGAGATCTTGGGTGCCATTAGACGTCTCTTACATCCTTGCTTTTAAATCTTTTACCTTTGCACTATAACCTGCATGGGCATGTTCTCTCAGCCTGGGTATGTGCACAGCCACAGGTTAGCATATGCCCAACATTACATTTCACCCTTCCAATAATTCTTTGAAATGAGTAGTACAAGTATTATTATTACTCTCATTTTACAGCTGAAGAAACTGAGGCTCAGAATCTAACTTTATTAATAGTATTATTATATATGCCTATATTCTTATAATATATACCTTGTTATCTTTGATATTCTTTGTATTTATTATTTAGTTACATGTGTTATATGAATATAGGATACAAGGGAGATATAGAGATATAGTGATGGTGATGATGTGTATCTATCTATGATCTCCTCAGCTGCAATTGGTTGGAGGAATACCTATTCCTACTACCCTGACTGCTGCTGCAAGTTATCCTTTTTCTCTAACAGTTGCCCAAGTAAGGACCCTCGAGAGGTTAGATAGATGGGTAACTTTTCAGGTCCAACCTAGGGTTGGATAAATTAGTATTGTGCTATTGACCTGCCTTGGATAACATTCAGGATCTGACTGCGTTTGACTCCCTTCCCAAGGGTGGTGATAGAAAGACCACTCAGGAAGATACTTGTTGAACACTCTTTTATCTATAAATAGGGAAAGGATAACAAGGTCAAGGATTGGGGTTTGGAAACCCTATTGATCTATTATCTATAGACTAAATAACAATCATGACTGGAGGCTATTGATCAGGTGGAAGCTGGATATTTCACCTCTCCTCTACCTCTGGCCAGACCTGGCCACAGCCAAGCCAGAGAATAGGGAGGCTATTGCTGCAGATGTATTGATGATATTTATTCTCTCAGCTCTCTTATCACCAGTGTTGGTGATTCACTAGCTCTCACAGTCTATCAGGAAATAGATTCAGGTTTATTCCTACCCTCTTCTTCTTAAACCAACTGGCAACCCTTCAACCACCCTTCAAACCACCCTTCCAGCCACCCACGCCCAGATTGAAGCACAGATGTTGGCAGAGATCTGTGATATCCAGTTCTCAGCCTCTGAGTCCAGAGACTTCAGAGCTCAGAGACTTCTCAGTCCAGAGATCTTAGTCCAGAGACCTCTCTCCAAGTGACTGTGAGGGGTATTTATAGGGTGAGGCCAACCAATGTTTGCCCCTGGCTCACGGCACCTAGGAACATTCCGAGGCTCTCAACTTCCAGCCCTGTCAGTCAAGGTGGCATCCATCTCTTCCCAGATTATTGAATATAACACATGTTGTAGTCCATATCCCCCACCCCTTGTGGAATGTATGTTCTTTGAAGACAGAGATGTGTTTCATTCCTATCTTTCTGGCTCCAGTATCCAACATGGTACTTTGCATATAGTAGTCACTTGAGGCATCCAGTGACACAGTGGACAGAGTGCTGGGCCTTGAGTTAAAAAGACATGAGTTCAGAAGTAGCCTCAGACACTTACTGTGTGATCTTGGGCAAGTCACTTAATCTTTGTCTGCCTCAGTTTCTTCAACTGTAAAATGGAGATAATAACAGTACTTATCTCACAGTTATTGTAAGGATCAAATGTGATAAAATATGGAAAAATAGCTTATATCCTGCCTGGCAGAACATAGATGCTATATAAATACTTATTCCCTTCCATTTCCTTCTTTTCTTTCTCCACTTAGTGAATTAAATTTTATAAATCATGAATTTCAGATTTTTAAGTTATTACTATTAACTGATTTTTTTTCTCTTTTCAATGGATTGTTCTGGTGTTATACAGAATTAACTTTTGTTGAGAAAACACTAAATTACAGTAAGACTACTATTAAAAATAGACAATTATTAAAGCATTAGAGCATATATTTCCCCACTTTTTCCTATTAGATGTATCATTAATTGTATCTCACGTTTCCTAATATAAAACATTTTGATAATTAAATAGATATATGACTATATTAATTTGTTTTTCATGTTAACAATATAGATTTGAGTGGACTGACTGATTAGCAGTTATAAACCAATTTTATTATTTTTACATTTAGGCCAATAATAACATAGAAGTAATTAGTGTGTTAATTTAATTCAGAGCTAGACTTCTTATTACATTATACATTTTGGAAAACTTTGAAATAGTCTTTGCTTTGCAGAATTCTAAAATGTAAAATCACTGATATTATCTACCCCTGATTTGAAGTTTATTTTTTTCCTACCATGCTTGATTTACTTATTTGTAAGCAATCAAGAATTACTTGAATGTGATGTGAATCCTAGATGATTTTAGGGACCACATAGGTCTGCTAAGTGAAACACTTTATTTTACAGATGAAGAAAGTGAGACCCAAATTTGAGCCCAAGTCCTATATTGCTAAAGTTGTTTCTCTTTTCACTGATTCAAACTTATCTATCTATCTTAATAAGGAACAGAAAGCATAGAGTTTAAGTTTTCTTTCATTTTATTCCACTTAGATAAGCTTTCTTTATTTTTCCTGAGAAGGGCTAAAAGTATTCAGAATTCCCTTCCTTCTAATGTGACCAAGGATATAAGAGGCCAGGTTTGGTAATATATTCCATCCAGCTCAAAGTCCTGTATTAAATCAGCGATGTTTCATACAAGTGCTGGACCTGAAGTCAGGAAGACTTGAGTTCAAATCTACCCTCATACACTTACTAGTTATGGGCAAGCTATTTGGTCTCTGTTTGCTATGGGTTCCTCATCTGGAAAATGAGGATAATAATGTTGTGAGGAAGATTAGATTAGTTAGTAATTAAGAATTAAGGTGTATCTAGCAGGAAGGAGCTGGAGCTGGGAATTCCAAGATGGAATGAAGCAGCAAGAAGAAGTGACTTGTGCTCTGAGAGGGACTCCATTAGGGATTAGCACAAACTGTGGTTAGCCCTGGGAGATCTCAGAGTAAAGGACACCCTACATCCTGATTTCCCTGGGATCCTGTGTGGTGTGGCATCTAGCAAAGAGGACAAGATCTACAGTGCAGTTCCAAGGGAAGAGGAGAAGTTTGGGATCTGGTGGACAATGTTTCAAGCACACCCTCTCAACTTGGTACCTGAGACCACCTTGGCTCTTGGCATCCAGAGATCATCAGTGGATTACAGTGAGAACCCCAAAGCCACATCAGCCCTTAGCTGTGCTGCTCAAGCCTGGCAGGACCAGGTCTGAGGCAGTCACCCAGAGACTCCATTACAGCTCCTTGGGCCCTGTCTGTTTAGGTCACTAAGTTAGTGTATAAATAAGTCCTCCCCTTTGCCCCGTGGGTTTTGTCATTAGGAATTAAGGTTTTAGAGAAGACATCCCTATCCCACCTTTTAGTTGTACATAATTAAAACCAGTTAATCCCTTTTACCTTGCCTGCTTGTTTCTAGACTCTGGCCTAGGGCAAGCTGTGTGACAGTTAAGACCAATGGCCATTCTTGTGTGAATCCAGTAAACTCTCGTCTTTCCATCCTGGTCCAGTCTCTCTTAAACCCCAGTGTGTGTACCCACAATCACTTAGTTTTATTATAATATCCCTGGTGTCTCCATTATCCACTACCTTATTTATTTATCTATTTTCCTACAGTAAATAGCACCTTCCTCCCAGGAATGTCACAAGGATCAAATGAGACAATAATTACAAAGTGCTTAGTACAATGCCTGACACAAAGAATGCACTATATTAATGTTAACTATTATTATAATTCACTGAAATGGGAGAACCTCATAGGATTGCAAAATTTACAAATGGAAGGGATATGGGGTATCATCTAGTCCAGTAGTTCTTAGGCTTTTTTGGCTCTGGTAAAAAATTTTTGGTGGGAGGAATTGGGACATAATACTGAAGAACTAGGAGACTTGCATGTAGGTGCATAATTGCAAATTTCAGACAATTCATGATACACCTAGCCAAAATTTGAGCCATGCCTTTTGAGAACCTTTAATTTGGTCCAAACCTGTTCTTTATGAGGAAAATGGATTTCAGAACAAGGAAGTAAATTGCTTAAGTTTATACAGTTAGTGGCAGACCCAAAATTTAAAGTCAGATCCTCTGATTCCAATAAAATCTTTTCCCATTAAGCCACCCTACCTTATTCCACTGAAACACAAAATATAGATACTTAAAGTCAAAATACACAATGACTTACAACCAGACACAAAGTGATGAAGCATTTTTCCTATTTTGACTAAAAAGAAGAAATAGTTCCTCCCATTGCCTCCCACCTCCATCCAATTCGATTTCTTCTAATCAGTTCAAAAGAGAGACAAAAACACATATAACTTGAATTGCAAATCATTTTTGGTAAGTCAGGTTTGATCTCTTCAGTCAGAAATAAATATAAGCTTTTGTCTATAGAACTTTAGAACTTTCGATTTCTAAAAATGGAATGCAATAGCAATCCCAGTAAAATAAGCAAACCAGAAGAAATAATCCAGTGTTCATCATTTTGGTACAGGTTCGAGTGAAAGAGTTCTAAGGTGCTTAGACAGAAGTTCAGATAAATCAATTATCACATCAAAAAAAGTCAACAGAGACATAAATATCTTTCGATGTTATTCAGAGTAGTGTTTTCAATGGATGGACCAACCCACTTTTCTTATGTTATCTTCTACTAATGTCAGAATTGCTCAAGCCCAATAACTTATTTTCCAATATTTATTTAAAAGGAAGTGACAGGAAGACCATCTACAGACTGTTGTTGACATCTTTATCTGCCTCCTTTTCAACTTAGTATAGCCTGGAGGTGGTCTTAAGTTCCTGAAGTTTAGACCAATGGTGGGCAAGCCCTGGCAGGCTCCACCAAGCCGGCAAGAAGCCATTTCCTTTTTCTAATATCTAAGGGCCTGCCTAGCCAAATTTAGAGAAGCTCACCACCAGGTTGGTTGGTCATAGGATGATCAATTTTCTGGCCACAGAAATGTGAATTACAAAATTTCAGAATTGGAATCCATTCTTTCTCAGACTAAGATTCAAAATATTTACTGATCTGCATCAATAGGGGAAGTTTCCTCGCTGGAAAATCCCTAGGAAGATGAACTCAAAGGCCTGGAAAAACAAACAAACAAACAATAGGAATTACTCTTAATTTATGATTGGAGTGAATGGCCACTGAATTCCTACTACAGCCTAACTGAGAAGTAATATTCCAGGCTTTGTCTGAAAATCTCTAGTGAAGTGAGGCCTATGACATGCTGAGGCAATCTATCCTGCTTGTGGATGACTCTAATTGTTAGGAAGGTTTTCCTGGCATCAAGAGTGCATTTGCTTCCTTGTGCCAACCTCTCCTCCTGCCTCTTACTACCAACTTTATTCTCTGGAACCAAACACCAAAAAGTATAATCTCTCTTTATCATGCTAGTGTACTTGATGATAACTACCATGGTCCCTCTGGAATCCTCTCTTCTTCTTTAGGCCAAATCCTCACAGTTCTTTCTGCTAGCCTCCTATGTCATGGATTAAGACCCTTCACTAGACTTAATGCTTCTGTATACTATCCATCTTATCCATTTCCTTTTTAAAATGTGGCAACCAAAAGCTATGTAGCTCAAATTCCATTATCTTTTCTTTCTAAGACTAAGATTCAAAATATTTACTGATCTGCATCAAGAGGAAGTTTCCTCACTGGAAAATCCCTAGGAAGATGAACTCAAAGGTCTGGAAAAACAAACAATATACTCCTTTAAAACCTTCTTATATTTTCCTGATGAAATGTTATCTAACACAGGTGTCCCCATTTTGTACTTGTGAAGTCAATTTTTGGCATCCAAGTGTAAAATCTTAACTTATCCCTATTAAATTTCATCTTAATAGATTTGACTTAGAGCTCTAGCTTATTAAGGTCCTGTTGGATTTGGGGTGTTAACTCTTGTTTCCAGCTTTGTGCCAACAAAAAATCAAGTAGTTGCAATTAGAATCAATGTATGAGTGCAGAAGAAATTAGAGGTTCTGAAATATTGGGGTAGAGGCCTGTACATGTATATGCAAGTTTATAACCTTGGTATCATCACTGTTCACTCTCTCTCACCCCTAATATCCCATCTATTGGCTATTCTTGCTAATTCTACCTTCCCAACATCTCCCCTGTATGATCCATGATGTCCTTTGATGATGCCACCACCTTGGCATAGGCTTCATTATTGCAATAGCTAACTAGTTGTTCTTCTTGACTCAATTTTTTCTTTCACTCAGTTATCAAGGTGATCTTCCTAAAGCTTTTCTCTGATCATGTCACTCCCCTATTCAATAAAAGGAATGTGATATGTAAAAAAAGATGGCAATATAAATTTTTAAAAGAATGGCTAATTACATACTAATGGTTCAACTACTTACCCAAAACAAATTTGAAAATGTTAAAGAGGAACAATCAATTGTAGAGAGCCAGATTTTGATTGCAAGTAATGAAAAACGTCCCAACCATTATAGTTATTCCAAAATGGAGTGAGTTGCCTTAGTAGCATAGTTCAGATGCTGCCTTTCATAATGTAAGTTGTATCTCCATTTTCAATCTTTCTTGAGGGGCAGCATCTCTTCCCTTACTGTTCTACCCATTGAGGTGAGCAACACAAAGTCATCCTCAAACTGAACTTTACCATCTATTAAACTCCCTATGGGACCTATGAGATCTCTCTAAAATACTTAAATGTGATATAACTTAGGAAAACTTATTTAGAAATTTATTACATGTAATTAGTAAAATATATATACAGATATTAAAAGAATAAAATACTTAAATGTATCTATCTATCTATTTTAAGTCCATATTTGTAATTTCACCCAATGGGGGGGTGGGTGGTAGAAAGATCCTGGTATGAAAACTCATTTCACTGTTTATAGCTTGAAGTTATAGTGTTGCTTCAGACCAGAAGAGGCTAAATGATTTTCATCATCATATTGTCAATATTCATTATTAATTATCAGCTTCTTGAACCTGGGTCATACTATTAATCTAAATTATACTGACCATGAGTTTGATCCTCAGTCTACTATGTCTTGCTGATATAAGAAAAACTAACATTTACATAACACTTTAAGGTTTACAAGGGACTTTTTATACACTATCTAATTTGATTCTCAGAACAATCTTGTGAAGTAGGTGCTATCATTATCCCCATTTTAAAGAGAAAGAAACTGAGACTCAGAGGTCAGGGGATTTGCCCAGGGACACCCAGGTAGTAAAGTGTCTTAGGAAGGAATCAGAAAAATTGGGAAAATCAAATCAATTTTATTTTCATTCCTGATTTCATTCTGTACCACTGCCAACATTTTTGTAACCACCTAAAGTCATTTCATTTGTCTTAAAGTTTAGAAATTCATCTTTCCTGTAAATCATTCATTGTCTCTGAGTTCAGTTTAAAAGTTTAGTTCTCCTGCTAATGCTGCCTCTGTTCTTGCCTCAAGGAAATCTGTTATCCTCAAAGGATTCAAGTAGAGTTTGGAAGTCAGATCTTTCATCTAAGGTATTCGGTCCACAATTGCCAAATTGTCCTTGTAGGTAGACACAATGAAGATTTCTTATTGACATGAAAGAAGAAACGGTTGTTGCTAGCACAGTGATAGGCAACCTTTTGAGCTTGGTGTGTCAAAATTCACCAAAAAATTCAGTATAACTCCGGTCATGTGTCACTTTGAGAAAAAAACACCATAATTTTGCGATATTTATAGTTTAAATAACAAAAATGTATAATATTTAATAAAACAAAACAGGTAAATTAATGTAGGTAGAATTGTCATCTAAAGTGCATAGAGTGTCTACATTACACTACAGCAAATGTTTCATCCTCATGTGGCCCCAGACTTCTCTGTATGCAGCCGCATGTAGCCACGTGTCATCGAAAATGGCTACACGTGTCAGTGCTAACATGCGTGTCATAGGTTTGTCATCACTGTTTTAGCCCCTCATTCCCAATTTCAAGCCAATCATATTGTTCCTCATGCCTATGATCCTATGAGCTCTGTAACCAATCATATGGTTTTCTCCATCTATGATACAATAAACTTTGTAACAAATTATATTGTTTTAAAAATATTTATTTATTTGTTACATTAAAATTCCCAGGGAATTCCCTCCTCTCTCCTCCCCACACTAGAGAAGGCATCATTTGACAAAAATATATATGTCTTGCTTGTTTCTATTTATCAGTTCTTTCTCTGGACATCATTCTTCAAACAATATTTTGGTTGCCATATATAATGTTTTCTTGGTTCCACTCATTTTGCTCTTCATAATTTCATGTAGGTCTTTCTAAAATCATACTGTTTTCCTCATTTACAATGCTACAAGCTTTGAAATCATTCATACTGCTTTCCTCATCTATGTTGCAGTCTACTATTATGGTTGTTCCTCCATTTGTCTATAAAGACCCTCATTAAGGGTCTTTTGGTTGATGAACTGGTAATTGCTAGTCTTACTAATAAATTGAATGTGCTTGGAACTTAGTGTCTCAGTTGAGACAAAATCTTAATTTTGATCATGATAGTTCAAACCAAGATTTTATTGGTTCTAAGTACAAGGTTTTATCTACTACACTACCTAGCCACCTATATATAGGTTATTTTGCTTTGTACACAAATTGTTTCCTTTACATCTTTTCTCTCTAACAAGTTTATGGGCCTTTTATGGGCAAGGCAATGCCTTACCCTTATTTTGTGTCCTCTTGTATCCCAGGAGAAGTGATGTTAAATAGTCAAAATAGTACTCAACTTAATGTCAGGATCCTTGAGTTTGAATCCTGGTCTTGATGCAAATTAGTTGTGTAACCAACTTACTTCACTTTTATGAGTCCTGCTTTCTTCCACTGTAAAATAGGAGACTGTTAACTCACAAACCTCTCTTTCTCTGTGGCTCTGGGACAGTAGAATAACCATGATGCTTTAAGACATAAGCTTATGGGACCGCTGTAGCCTTCACTAGATATGTGATACACAATGGGAGTGACTTTCCATCAGCCACTTTTTGATCAATCCCTATAAAAATCTCTATAACTAAATATTTCCTCAGTCATAGAGTAGTACCATGTTATTCTTCACGGCCCTATACCACCTCTTTTAATTTTTTTTTCTGTTCTGAATATATGTAATTAACCATTAAAATACTTATTCCCTTTGGACTGCAAAAACCTTGGCATTAGAAGCATATAAAATACCAGCTTCAGTTGTCTTTGTGTTAATCCTCTTTACTTCTAGTAGCATTCAGTCTGACCCTTGTCTTCTTACTATGGTCTTAAGGTCCAACTACTTTTCTAAAGTAGGGTTTCTGCTAATCTTCAAGAACAACCTATCTAGATTAAAATTAAATTAATTAAAGAGGAGGAGATTAAAATTCTCTGAAGACAGTTTTTTTTTCATATAATTAAGTCTATGCTTCTTATTTATGGTCTTGTCAGACATACTTCCCATTGGAGACTTCTTGTGATTCTAGTAGTGCCCAAGATTTGAAGTTATCTCAACAGAGACAACATTACCTACTTCACAGGATTCATAGTCTCCAAAGGCAGTTGGAATCTTACAATACATTTAGTTTAGCTTCCTGAGTTTATAGAATTTATGGACCAGAAAGGGAAGTGACTTGACCAAAGTCACATGTCTGGTTAATCCCAGGGCCTCTGATTTTAAATCCAAGCCTTTCTTTTCTTATGTCAATCTATTTGCTTTGCTCTTTGGTGAAATTATTTTGCTGGCCCAGTGGAAAAGTCTTTTGTTTTCTCTTTCCTAAGAGAATCAACTGATCTATGGAAAATTTTAACTCTGAGTTCCACATATCAACAAGTGGTTTGCCCCAGCACTATGCCACAAATACTGGCCTCTTCTTCCTGTAATCAGATTGAACTTCCCACCCAATGGAAAGCAGCCTACCTCCTCATCTTATCTACAGGGTGTGGGGGGAGGACAAAGAAATATTATTAGATTAGGTGAAGCGTTGTTGAATTTATTATTTTTTTTGTGGGTGTTTTTTTTTTTGGAGATTTTTTTTTTTTGATTGCGGGAAGCCAGTCTGGAAATGAACCAAAATTCACTGACTGAATCTTCAGCTCAAAGTTGAAAGGGATGATACCCAGAGATATATTATCGGATGACTGAATTTAGCCAGTGAAAGGAAAATTTTAAAATATGAGATTTGGACTACTTAATATGAGGTCTCTTCCAGCTTTAAATTTTTGATCTTATGAGCTATCGACCTGAGAGCTTATGTTAAATTGTTGTTCAGTCGTGCCTTATTCTTTGTGACCCCCTTGACCATATTGTCCATGGGTTTTTCTTGGCAAAAATGCTGAAGAGATTTTCCATTTCCTTCTTCACTGGGTTAAGGCAAACAGAAATTTAGTGACTTGTCCAGGTTCACACAGCTATTACATGTCTGAGGCCACATATAAACTCAGGTCTTCCTGACTCCAGACCCAGAGCTCTGTCCTCCAAGGTGTCTAGGTGCCTCCTCTGACCATGTAAATAGCCAGGATAATTGGATCAACATTTTCACTGATAACAGTTTAGGTCTGAAGGAACAATGTGGATTTCCGCAAAGCTCCAAGTAAAATAATGGTTCCTGCTAGCCTAAAATCTCATCCACACCACAGAAGTAAATTCTTTAGACAGTCTTAGCTGCCTGGATTATTTCTAACTTTGTTAGACATTACATGTAAATATTCTATGTGGGCAAAACAAAGCCAGTTATGACTTGGTGATATTGAAGTCAGCTGCCAGAGGTCAGTTCTACATGTAATATTTTCTTTCTTCTAACTGGGCTTGGCTGAAACACTTCATATAAGCCCTGTTTATATTCAGAAAAGGTGAATGATTCCCAGAATCACAGGCTATCTTGTCCAATCTATATTGTTACTGTTGTTGTTCAGTTAATTCCAGCTCTTCATGATCCCATTTGAGGTTTTCTTAGCAAAGATACCGGTTCACCATTTTCTTCAGCAGCTCATTTCATAGGTGAGAAAACTGAGGCAGAGTTAAGTGACTTGCTCAGGATCATATAGTTAGTAAGTGTCTGAGGTCAGATTTGAACTCAAGAAGATGAGTTTTCCTGACTCCAGGTTCATAGCTCGCCTCGCTGCAATCCATACGTGACCCCAAATCCCCTCTCTAATATCTCTGAAAAATGATCAACCATCTCGCTAATACAGCGTGTCCTCTAATCTCCAATGTTATGTGAAACTTTTTTGTACCTTGGGCTACTCTATATCTTTTAATGATTTCTTCTAGTTTTGACCCCTCTCTGCGACCAAGCATAACAAGCCTAGGCTTCTTTCACAGGATTGCCCTTTAAAATATCTGAAGATAGCTTCCAAGTCTTCTCTTCTCCAGATCCTTCAACTGAGTCTCATTATAGCATATCTCCATTCTCCTCATCATCTTGCTCTCTCTTCTCTGGTATCAAGCTTTCCTTAAGGGAAATCAATTCAGTAATTTCACAGATACTTGTACAAAGCACTTTGCTAGGCACTGGGAATATTTTTTTTTTTATTACTTGCCTTCAAGAGGCTTACATTCCATGGCGGAGAATAAAGAAGAACAGAGAGAAATAAAACACAAGAGATAGTTTTAGTCATTGGTGAAGAAGACAAATGCTATAGGAAAATTCGAGAAAGGAGAAATCACTTTCAGCTTGCGGGATGAAAGGAAGCTCCTGAGGGAGGAGGTGGCATCTCCTAAAAACAGAAGAGAAGCATCCTGAAAAGCAAAGATGGGGATATGTATTCTGGACCTATGCAAATGCATGGACTTGGGAGAAAACAGGCCAACTTCAAGAAAACAGCCTGGTCTAGTTCACCTGGAACGAAGAATGTGTGAAGGAGAATAATAAAAAATGAGGACAGGAGGGAGGCTGGAGCCAAACTGTGGAAGGCTTTGGAATTTCTATGGTGCTTTTAAGGTTAACAAAGTATGCTTCTCATGACAGTCTTGTGAAGTCTATATGGTTGTCTTCTAAGACATATTACATTAATTCAATTTTACATATGAAGAAATGGAGGCTCATGTTAAAAAAAAAAAGTCTTGCCTAAAATGAGAGAGCTAGTAAGTGCAGAAGCAAGGAATTGAACCCAGATCCTCTTATTCCAGGGCTCTTCACAATATCTCATAGTGACTTCATATCATGATGGGACTGGGGGAGGGAAATAAATCATAACCTCTTATTTGATTGTGATTTGTGAGGGGCAGTGTGGAGGACTGGATATAAATTTAAAGGACCCAGGTTTGAACCTGGCTCTGATTTTTGCTATCTATGCATCTGTAACTTGTCAGTCTCCTTACCTATAAAAATGCAGGGTTTGGATCAGGTGATTTCCATAAGGATAGATTTACACCTGAGAAAACTGTTTCTGGTCACATATGTAAGTAAAGGCAGGAATTTGGACTAGGCTATTAAACTGGAATATGATGCCTCAATGAAGCTGTACTAGCTCTCCCCCTCCTTTTTTCCCTTGCCTCTCTTCTATCTGCATCTGCTTGAGAGACCCAAAGTATCTTGGGAGGGAAGAGTGGCGAAGCTGAGAAAAACCACAGGGCTCCAGATCGAGAAAGTCTTCTGTGGTTTTAAAAAATCATTTGAGGGGAATGCATGTTGGCAACCAGTAATAAAACAAGAGTTATAAGATCTTTATAAACCTAAATCAGATTGAGGTTTAGGACAGAGGCATTGATCCTGGTGAGCAGGAGAAAGTAAGTTCAAAGATTGACTTACTTGCCTTCCAGCTTTACTTAGGTGCTGGCACATCTATTCCCAGAATATGGCCCTAAGAGGTGGAAACTGGTAGGTCACAGATCTTTCTCTTTCTGGAGAGAAGACATTTAAGATTTTTTATAGTCTGATGATGGAATTTGTAAAAAATTTTTCTTTTCTTTTCTTTATTTTGTATTTTAATCAAAAGAGGCAAAACTTAAACCTCTGGACCAGTGGTTCCCAAACTTTTTTGGCCTACCGTCCCCTTTCCAGAAAAAATATTACTTAGCACCCTGGAAATTAATTTTTTTTAAAATTTTAATACCAATTAATAGGAAAGATAAACACACCTGTAGCCATTACCATCCTCCTGGATTGCTGCAGCACCAACCCCGGGGTGGTAGCGCCCACTTTGGGAATCACTGCTAGTCTAGACTCTCAGTTAAAAGAGAGATGGTAGAGCACTCTTCTTCTCTTATGGGTAAAATGTAGCAGCTCATATGAGAAACCCCTTCAGAAACCGGTAAGAGAAGAAATATCTGCTATTACACATCTACTGGAAACATTTAGCACCAATCAGAAAACTGTCAGAACAATGTCTTGCAGAGAATACATACATAACCATGATTGCAAGAGCAACATTGACAACCTTGCAATGAGTTTCGTCGTTGTTGGTCAGTTATTTCTTTTTTTATACTTAAATTTTTATTTTTATTGTCATGCAAAACACACTTCTATATTAGTCATTGTTCTGAGAGCACAGTCATTCATAACCAAAACCCTAAAATAAAACCACAAATACACTGACGTGAAAGACAACTCCCGGCACTTCTTTCTCTGGAGGTGGTTAGCATTCCCTGTCATAAATCTTTCAGGATTGTCTCAGATGATTGCTGAGACTAGCCAAGTTTTCACAGATAATCATTGAACAGTATTGCTGTTGTTACTATGTATAATGTTCTTCCAGTTTTGCTTCTTTGGCTCTGCATCAGTTCCTAGAGATCTTTCCAGCTTTTTCTGAAATCACCCTGCTTATCATTTCTTATAGCACAATAGTATTTCATCACTAACATGTACCAGTTTGTTTAGCCATTCCCCAAATGATGGACATCCCCTCAATTTTCAATTCTTTGACCATCACAAAAAGAGCTGCTCTAAATATTTTTCTACAAGTAGCCCCTTCCCCCTTATTTATTATCTCTTTGAGATTCAGATCCATTAATGGTATTACTGGATGAAATAGCATGCAGTTTTTTATAGCCCTCTGGGCATAGTTTTTCATTTAGGGTTTTTTTTTTTTTTTTTTTTTTTTTTTTTGGCAAAGATATTGGAATGTTTTCCAATTTCCTTTTCCAGTTCATTTTATAGATGAGGAACTGAGGTAAAGAGGGTTATATGACTTCCCCAGGGTCACATAACTTGTAAGAGTCTGAGGTCGGATTTGAACTCAGGAAGATGAGTCTTCATGACTTTACACTCAGCCCTGTATCAACTATACCACTTAGCTGCCCTCTCTTACATGTATATATTGTATGTATATCTATATCTATATCTATATCTATATATCTTCCCATATTTTGATTCTTTGTGTCCACTTTTCCCATAGATAGTGTGCATATTTGTGGAAGAGTGTTTTTTATTTATGATGAAAATGTCTTATTACTTCTTTTTTAAAAAATTGCTACTTCATGACTTGGCTTTGAATTGTGTCCTCTGGCTGATTAATAAGAACAGGTTGGGGATACTCCAGAATACACAGGATACTCCATTTCCCTTCTCTGTGTTATTGCATTGGCTATCATATTAACCTGGAATATTCCCTCTCCTCACTCCTGTACCCTAGAATTCCTGGTTTCCTTCAAAATTCCAGTTGTCTCCCTTTCTGGATGAAGCAGAAAGTTTTCATGCCACCAACTGATCAGGCAAGATAAAGCAACTGGCATTTGTTCCATATACCATATTAAATCCTAGGGAGATAATAGTCACTGTCCTCAAGAAGCTTATGTTCTAATGAGGAATGAAGACTTCACATGAAAGGGGGCTTAAAAGTATGGGAGTTGGGAGGGACAAGGGGAGCAGAGGTACCTACATGGGAATACACAGTTTAAGTCTGGAAAATTGAAAGGAGACCCAGAAGGAGACTGAAATTTGACCAACCTGACCTTTTCTCAAAATGGAAACCCTGGGAAGAACATACTAATGGAAGAAGGGAGCCAGGAAATAGGGAAGGGATATAAAAGGCTGAAAGGGTCTCAGGACAGATGGATATTCTAGAGTGAGGAGGCTCTGGGCACTGAGGGAAGTTCTAAGGCATGGTGACAAAGTTTGGAAAGTCAGAAATAGAGCCAGGAGCCTTTCCCTCTGCAATTACCTTCATCTAATTTGTATTATCTTTTTCTTTTTCTAGTTATTTTCATATTTGGAGTTCTCTTTAGTGGGTAAATTCCCTGAGGGCAAGATTTTTTTTTTTTTTTTACCTTTCTTTGTATCTCTAGCATTAAACGCAGTATCTAAAGCATTGAAGATACTTGAGAAATGATTGGTGATTGGCTTCTTTCGAATCAATGTAGACCCACTGGGAACCTTGAACTTTTGGGCAGGTTTTCTGGGGAACCCATGGGTAAGTTGGGGGTCCTCAGGTGCTATTCCTCTATGGTCATTTTTTGCTCAAAATCGATGATCCTGGATCATTCTAGTTTACTCTTCTGAGATTGAGGTAGAATGGCAGGTAAGACAGCATTGTTCCCTGTTTGGAAATAGCTTATGGAAGACAAAGCACTACTTTCTAATTCCTGGTAGAATGCCTTGCTGCAAATTGTCAGCTCTTTCTTTTCTTCAATATTTGTTTTCCTCTTTAAGGATTAGGCTGCCCTCTCATCAAATACTTGGGCTAAGCAAATTATCCTCTTTAATTACCGAGCAAAGACTTTGAAGATGACTTAAATTGTTGTTTTATTGAAGATATAAATGTTAGAAAATTGCTCTAGAAGATACATAACTCAGTCCAAGACAAGTAGTGTGCTTTGTTGATGTTCCCTTCTGTCTGGGAATGTACACCGAAAGAAGGGCAATTAAAAAGCAGGAGATATTTCTGGGTAAATTATTTTCTTGGTATGATTATGTTTTTAAACTTCTATATATCAGCCTTAATGGTGCAAATTAGAGGTATTTCATAAATTGATGTACCAGTATCAGTATTTTTCACTCCCACTGGATTACCCTGGCTTATTCCACACCATATTGGGGCACAGATAAGATTATTGTTGTCATTCATTGTCAGTCAGTCATTCAGTCATGTCTGACTCTTTGTGACCCCATGGACCATAGCTCTGCTCTAAATCTCTAATGTCTTTTTTTCTAAGTATCAGTCATTAGACCATCATTCTAAGTGGTTCCCAAACTTTTTTGGCCTACTGCCCCCTTTCCAGAAAAAATATTACTTAGCCCCCCCTGGAAATTAATTTTTTTTTTAAATTTTAATAGCAATTAATAGGAAAGATAAATGCACCTGTGGCCATTACTGCCTCCCCTGGACTGCTACAGCACCCATCAGGGGGCAGAAGTGCCCACTTTGGGAATCATCAACTGACTATACTTCAGTTGTGGGTGATTAGCTCAGTTGTAGGCTTCTTGGGGTGGAAGGAGAGCTGAAATTGAATCTGACCCAAACTGAATTTTGGTTCTGTCCCTTACTATCTTTGTGACCTTGGATAAATCATTTATCTTTACTGGGCCTCAGTTTCCTCTTCTATAAAATAAGATTAAACTAAATGACTTCTAAAGTCCATTAAAGCTCTAGATCTATGATTCAATGATCCCAGAATAATGTAATGCTAATAATGGTTGTGAATTCAATCCACTTAATGACCAACTGGTTGCATACAGCATGATCTGACAGTTTGATATAGCAAGAACAATGATAAACCTGGAGTTGAGATCTGAGGTAGAATTCTTGTTCTGACATTTACTAGACTGAGTGACTTCTGACAAATTCTTTCATAAAACTCGTGAGTCTTCAGTTTCCTCAACTGTAAAATGGCAATAAGAATGCCTGTTTTACATATGCCACAAGGTTATTATGAAGAAAAAGCTTTAGAACCCTGAAACACTATGCAAATTGCAAGTTATTATTAATTTACCCTTCCCTTTCCCCACCTCAATCTTGGCACTGGTCTCAGGAGGGATCAATAAAAATCTATTAATCAGTGAAAAACATGACTCAAAATATGGGTGCAAAGTAATGGGAGGTCAGTAGTATATTGGTATAAAATAAAAACACAGAGTTATGCTTTAGATTAGGACTTGATCTCGCCATCGTATATTTCTAAAATGACAATAGTTTATATTTATACAGCACAAAGGTCTATAAAACCCCTTCCTTACACCATGCCTCTGAGGTAGATGGTGCAAGTGTTATTGCTTTCATTTTAGAGGTGAGGAGCCTGAGTCTCACAGAGGAAATGAAACAATATACTCAAAGTCACACAGCTCAGGAGTGGAAGACCCAGAATTCTAAATCAGGTTTTCTAATTCCCAATTCATTGTTCATTCTATTCAATTTAACAAGCAAATGCCAACTATGGATAAAGCTCTATTTTATGTGTTCAGGGTATAATGAAGAAAATCATACTACCTCTTCGTATTATTAACTTTTTATTCTATTGGGATGCATCTTGAGTAGCACAGTGGATAAGTACTGGTCCCAGAGCTAGGAAGATCTTAGTTCAAATCCAGCCTTAAATGCTTACTAGCTATATGTGGGTGCAGGTGGAAAATTTGCCACACCTGAGTTACATTCCCAAGCATCCTTTTAAGTACATCTTCATTTGATGTACAGAGGCTTGGGAGATAAATTTGGCTGAGACCCACACTGCAGGGCTCTTTTTGGGCTTTGCTTTGTTTAAAGTGTGGCAGGTATGGGTCTCTCTGGCTATGTGCTCTGCTCACTTGACTGAAAGAATCCCTTTCCCTCTCATTTTTGTTATTAAATCCTTTAATTTAAAATTATCTGGAGTATTTCATTCATTTTTACTCCTACATGTGTAATAGTTAAAAATGTTGTGGTCACCAATTATAATAATTAAAAATTAAATTATGAGGCTGTTAATAGCTTTAACAATTTAATTTAATCAAAGTAGAGATAGTAATGAGAGGGAACTATAGGAAAAGAGGTAAGGAGTTGCCTAGCCTACCCTAAGTGCTGATCCGATGGAACCCAGCTTACCCCTGACAAAAAGCTCAATCTCCAGTCAGAAGAACATGGGAATCTCTTCAGCAAGAGACCTCAGAGTAAGTAAGCATCTCCCTTCAGGCCAAGTCACCTGGAATTTGAATTCAAGTCTGAGAGTCCCTTCAGCAAGGGCCACCAGCACAAGAGAGTTCCTTCAGTCAGCACCAGAGTCCAAATCCTAGTGCCTCCAGAGTGCAAGTGCAAATCAGAATGCCCCACTTTTTACTGGGTCTCATAAGCATTTTTTTTCTCACCCATTGGCTCTCCCATGTCACACCTCAGGAACCAATCATAGTTCCTGAATTTGTCTGGCACTGCCCAGGGGGAGCAGTGCTTGTGGGCTCAATTTCCTGTCTCTGAGGGTGTGAACTTTCTTTCTATCAATGAGAAAGTATCTTCAAGTTTCTGACAAACTTAAAAAAAACCAGAGAGTGCTCATTCCCTTTTCACATGTGATTGTGAGCAATTTATTTCACTTTTATCTGCCTCAGTTTTCTCCTCTGTAAGTTTGTAATGAGAATCAAAGGAAATAATATTTTAAAGTGTTTTGTAAACCTTAAAGAGCTACACAAATGCTAATAATTATTAATGCTATTATGACCACAAAAATATGAGAATGGTAGAAGCATGATTAAGGAAAAAGGAGAGAGAAAACAAACTATTTTGACAATATTTTAAGAGGAATAAAATGCTGGCATTTGGTGAGGTAACAGGAGACTTCATAGAGAAAGTACTGACCCAGGAATAAGCTCTGGAAACATAGCTGTGTGGCTATTAGGGCAGGAGCAGAGCAAGAAAGAAGTTCTAGCCTTTAGCACAGAGAATAACCTTGCAGTGTAAAAACCAGGGCAGGAGTCCCAGATCAAAGGGGAGGCAGCAGTTCAGTTGCTCTAAACTTACAGAACTTGCCAGAAGGCTAACAGTGAATAAGTCTAGTAGTAGTCTGCTGAAATTCAACCTTACACAAGCCAAAAGACCCAAACCTGGAACAGAAACTTGCAAAGCTCACACTGGGAAGACAGTGACCTCTTCCCAGAGCACACCATTTTGGTATTATTAAAAATTTAAAGGTACCTCAGACACCAACAAAAGTATCAGAATGTAAAGGAGAGAAACTCAGATCAGGTACCTCCCTCTCTTCTAGAATTGTGCAGAACCCAGCACCTAAATATAAAGTCAAAAATCAATAAGTAGAATAAAAGAATGAGCAAATGAAAAAGAACTCACTATGGTGATAGGAAGCTTAAGGCACAAACAGAATGATTTGAAAACATAAAGGCAAAGTATAAAAAAAAAATGTAGATTGAACACAAGCCCAACAAGAATTCCTAAAAGAGTTAAAGAATCTAAAGAAAAAGGAAAAATGATTTTTAAAACCAAATGAGATATTTATCGCAGCACTTTTTGTGAAAGCAAATCCTCAGGATCAGATGGATTTATAAGTGAATTCTATAAAGCATTTAAAGAACAGTTAATTCCAGTACTAAATCTGCTAAAAATAGTAGATAAGAATGCTACCAAATTCCTTCTATGACACAAAACCCTGAATCTTACACCAGGGAAAATCTGACTGAATTGTTTTTCTTATGAAATATTTCACCTTTTCTTCTATTTTTTTTCAGTTTTTAGAATCTGCTTTTATTATTTCTTGATTACTTATTGTCTTCCCTACTAGATTGTGAGATTCTTGGGGGAAGGTATTGTTTTTTGTATCTTTTTATATCCTTAGAGCTTAGTACAGAGCTTAGAACAAAGCAAGTGTTCTTAATAAATGTTTATTAACTAACTAATTGAAAAGATGACCTGTCCTCAAGGAGCTCATGATCTAATGAGAGACAATATGTAAATGAATCTCTGCCAATAAGCTATATATTCGATAACAAAGAAATAATCAGCAGAAATAAAGCAATAAAAGTAAGAAAGACCAAGTAGAAAAGAAGGGCAGAAGAGAAGAAAATTATAGACCAATTTCCTTAATGTATATTGATACAAACATTTTAAATAAATTATTAGCAAGGAGACTATAACAATACATCACCAAGATCATATGTTATAATCCAGTTAGATTTATAACAAGAATTCAAGATTGGTTCAATATTAGGAAAACTAGAAGCACAACTGACTTTAGTAGTACTGATTCCCTAAAGAAAACAAAGCACAAAATTCTATAATTATTTTGATGGATCAACAAACCCTACTTTTGACAAAACAAAATTATCTAATCCTGCTTAAAAACTCTAGAAATCATAGGAATAAATAGAACTTTCCTTAAAGTGATAATTTTCATCCATCTAAAACCAAGAACTAGCGTTTTCTATAATGGGGATAAACTAGAAGCCTTTCTTATAAGATTGAGGCGACACAAGAATGTCCATTATTATCATTACCATGCAACATTATATCATGAATGCTAGCTGTAGCAACAAGGCAAGAAAATCAAAGGAATAAGTATAGGCAAAGAAGGAATAAAACTACAACTTTTTGCAGATGATATGATGGTTTACTTAGAGAACCTAGAGAGTAAATAAAAAACTAATAGAAACAATTAACAGCTAAGGAAAAGTTGTAGTTGTCAACTTGGAATCTAGAAACCCCAAGTTTAATTTAAGATTTAAGATCTGAAAACCCCCAAGTTTGACCTGGTCAGGAGAGTTTCCCTGAGAGAGATTCCAGACAGATTCACCAGTTTCAGATTAACAATAGACTTTTTTTTTTTAATTTTTTATTGTTAGAAAAATTTTCCATGGTTACATAATTCATGTTTTTACTTTACCCTTCACCCCTCAACCCTGCCCCACCTTCTCCCCACCCCCCACCTAACTCGCATTTCCACTGGTTTTAACATTTGTGGTCAGTCAAGACTTATTTACATATTATTGATAGTTACATTGGTGTGGTCTTTTCGGGTCTACATCCCCAATCATGTCCTCATCAACCCAAGTGTTCAAGCAGTTGTTTTTCTTTTATGTTTCCTCTCCTGCAGTTCTTCCTCTGAATGTGGGTAGCGTTCTTTTCCATAAGTCCCTCAGAATTGCCCTGGGTCATTGCATTGCTGCTAGTACACACATCCATTACATTCGATTTTACCAGTGTATCAGTCTCTGTGTACAATGTTCTTCTGGCTCTGCTCCTTTCACTCTGCATCAATTCCTGGAGGTCTTTCCAGTTCACATGGAATTCCTCCAATTCATTATTCCTTTTAGGACAATAGTATTCCATCATCAACAGATACCACAATTTGTTTAGCCTTCTCCAATTGAAGGGCATACCCTCATTTTCCATTTTTTTGCCACCACAAAAAATACAGCTATAAATATTTTTGTGCAAGTCTGTTTATCTATGATCTCTTTGGGTTACAAACCCAACAGTGGTATGGCTGGATCAAAGGGCAGGCATTCTTTTATTGCTCTTTGGGCATAGTTCCAAATTGCCATCCAGAATGGTTGGATCAGTTCACAACTCCACTAGCAGTGCATTAACGTCCCAATTTTGGCACATCCCCTCCAACATTCATTACTCTCCCCTGCTATCATTTTAGCCAATCTGCTAGGTGTGAGGTGGTACCTCAGAGTTGTTTTGATTTGCATTTCTCTAATTATTAGAGATTTAGAACACTTTCTCATGTGCTTATTGATACTTTTGATTTCTTTATCTGAAAATTGCCTATTCATATCTCTTGCCCATTTATCAATTGGGGAATGGCTTGATTTCTTATACAATTGATTTAGCTCCTTGTATATTTGAGTAATTAGACCTCTGTCGGAATTTTTTGTTGTAAAGATTTTTTCCCAGTTTGTTGTTTCCCTTCTGATTTTGGTTGCATTGTTTTTGTTTGTACAAAACCTTTTTAATTTAATATAATCAAAATTATTTATTTTACATTTTGTAATTTTCTCTAACTCTTGCTTGGTTTTAAAATCTTTCCTTTCCCAGAGATCTGACAAATATACTATTTCTGTGTTCACCTAATTTTCTTAAAGTTTCCTTCTTTATATCCTACTGAAAACACTAGAAAGTATAGGAATAGAAGGTCCTTTCCTAAAAATAATAAACAGTATATATCTTAAACCATCAATAAGCATAATATGCAATGGGGATAAATTAGAAGCCTTTCCAATAAGATCAGGTGTGAAACAAGGATGCCCATTATCACCTCTATTATTTAACATTGTACTAGAAACACTAGCAGTAGCAATAAGAGAAGAAAAAAGAAATTGAAGGTATTAAAATAGGCAATGAGGAGACTAAGCTATCACTCTTTGCAGATGATATGATGGTCTACTTAAAAAATCCTAGAGAATCAACTAAAAAGCTAGTAGAAATAATCAACAACTTTAGCAAAGTTGCAGGATACAAAATAAATGCACATAAATCATCAGCATTTCTAAATATTTCCAACACATCACAACAGCAAGATGTAGAAAGAGAAATACCATTTAAAATCACCCTAGACAATATAAATACTTAGGAATCTATCTGCCAAAACAAACACAGGAATTATATGAACATAACTACAAAACACTTTCCAAACAAGTACAACTAGATTTAAACAATTGGAAAAACATTGAATGCTCATGGGTAGGACGAGCTAAAATTTAAAAAATGACCATTGTACCCAAATTAATTTACTTATTTAGTTCCATACCTATCAAACTACCAAAAACCTTTTTTACTGCATTAGAAAAAATATAACAAAGTTTATTTGGAAGAACAAAAGATCAAGAATATCAAGGGAAATAATAAAAAAAAAAAAACATGAAGGAAGGGGGCCTAGCAGTACCAGATATTAAACTCTACTATGAAGCAGCAGTCATCAAAACAATATGGTACTGGCTAAGAGATAGAAGGGAGGATCAGTGGAATAGACTTGGGATAAGTGACATCAGCAAAACTGCAATATGAATTCTTCCATTTGGTATTTCACTTTCTGTATTCAGAAATCCTGGGAATTTCTCTTGTGTTATTTTTTGCATTATAGTTGACAACCTAGTTTTATGAACCCTCAAGATTTGTTTTTGCCCATGGGAACTTGATACTTGTTCCAAACTGAAGAATTATCAAGCATCCATTAAGCACCCTGAATAGGAATGATAGAGATCCTCAAGTTTTAAGTACTCTGAGATCTCATCCTAGGTAGGATTAGCAGATGCAATCTAGTCTTAAATTCCTTTTTGTCTTAGAAGTTTCTCCCATTGGATCTAGGGCCTCTCCAGTTAGTCCAGCCCTAGGCTAGAATCTTCCTCCCTTGCCTCCAGGAAATCCAATCAGTTGTCCTTACTTTCCTTTATTCCTGTGAGATTGAAATTGCAGGGTGGAATTCCAGTTGCAAGAAAGGGGGTCAGGCCACAGCTCAGAATTCCAGAGGGCCCCCTGAGTACTCTGAGAGAGGGGGAAGTTAAAGGCAGTTGAGTCCTGGGTTTGAAGCAAGCAGGTCACTCTGTTTGCTGTGTCTCAGATCCTGGTTGCTTTTGAGGGGCTAGAGGCTTGAATCTGAACAAAGCCATTTTGGTTCCTAGCTGCCAACCTGCTTTACCTTGATTTGACCTTCAATCAACATAACAGTTATCTCTATTTAGTTATTTAGATATAAGAGAAGATTATCTATAGGTTTAGAGAGTGAACTAGCAAATCAAGTTACCTTTCCCTTTGGGGGGAGGGGCTGCTTGGACATTACAGTTTTAAGGCTTCCCAGACCTTATTTATCCTAATTTGATCTTCCTTCCTTCCCTTCCCCACATATCATTAAACCTTTAGTCATTTGGGAGCAGTGCCTGATTATCTTTAGGGAAATACTTACAACTTCCTCAAGCTGACTTCCTCCTGCCTTGTAGCCCAAAGAAGACCATTCCTCCATGCCTTAAAAGCTCAAAGACTTTGAGCTTCTCCTATTTTCTCCTATTCAATCTAGTGGGGAAATAGTTTAGAGAAGGTTACCATCTTTAGGAGTTCAGGCTTACCTAGTTTCTTGACAGAGCCCAGAAGATAACAGATCAACCTCCATTTTGTAACTGATTTCCTAACTGCTTGGTGGGAGGGGAGAAGTAAAGGAGCATTCAGTAAGATCTTACCCCTACCCTCTGTCAAGCCTGTTTGAAAGCCTGTGTGTGTGTGTGTGCTCTCCATAAACCAAAAGATTAGGGAGACCTTAATTGCCACAGACCCCTGGCATTTTACAGCTTCCCGAATATAACAATTCCCTAAAGCATATATAAGACCCCAAGTTGTCTGGATCTCTGTAAAATTCCCATTTGAGGTCCATTTTTCTGGAGACAGTTCTCCTAGTCCCAGAACTTGGCCCTTTGTGTTATGTATGTGTATGACTCTGTGTGATGGCCATAAGAATATTGTCTCCCTTGTCCTGATAACAGACGTGTTCTTAGTTCAAGTTTTTTGTCTCATGGTGTTTTTCTGAGACATCTATGTTCCTTGGGTATATGTGCTCTGTCTTCAAGATCAGTATATTTTACTTAATGAGAATATTTTAACGTGTTGTGGGGGTTTTTTGTTTTTCTTCTAGATTATCTTTTACTTTTTTTGTATTTGCATTCTCAATTTATTATTTTCTCTTAATCGAAACTTGCCCTGTGAGATTCAGACTTTTCTATTCTGCCCATTACTTTTATTGCACAGGCCAGAAATTCTGCTCTCATAATACTCATCTCTCTTTTTAGCTTCTCAGAAACAGTGACTAGTGCATCAGTGTTTTCCTCACATTCCCCAGGGTCCTCTGTTCATCTAGCATTGTATTATTTTTTTTTAGTTTTGAAGTATTTCTTCATAGATGCCTGAACTAGTTCACTACACTTGGAAGTCATATTTCCTTCTGTTTTGAATGTTTTCCCTGTTTTATCTACTTACATTCAAGGTCGTTGTTTTCTTCTTCCTGAAATCTTTGGTAATTTAGGTATTTCTCCCCACCCCATTTTCCTTATTACTCACTTCTGATTGTGGTTTCTTTGGGTTAAATTAGCCTCCTCCCAGATGAGCAATTCAAAGTTAACTAGCCTACATCTCTGCCCTCAGCTCATCTTGTGGGGTATAGAACTGCTTCTCACTGGATTCTATACTCTTTCTTCAAGGTTTAGTGGAGTGCTGCGTAGCTTCCCCCACATTCAGTATTCTGTTCCAGTGTCCTATCCCATTACCTCAGTTTCTCAGTTCTCTGACCCAGAAACTGCAGTTCAGAGATCTGTCATGCTGGTTCCAAGGTTGATTTATGTAGCTTGAGTATCTAAGAGGGAATTGTAGAAGTGGGAGCTCTATGACTGGCTTAGACCCTTATCTTCTCCTTTTCCCTCTTTTTTCTCTGCTTTCCTACAAATATTTTTTTGCAGTATAGAAAGTTATCATTATTGATATTATTCATCTCTCAGTTCCAGTTTCCATAGCCTGGAGTCCTACCTTGACACTGGCTTTTGGGTCAGGTCTGAGAAGATGTCCTAACCTTGAAGCCCAGGTGCCCATGGAATGGGAGGGATTGAAATGTGGAACCATGAAAGGGGGGAAATTATCTAGATCTGGAAGAACATGATATATTTCAGCATACAAACTGCCTATAAGTAGAGCTAACTCTATATAGAAATTCTGACTTAAAAAAAAAATCTTACCTTTCTTCTTTCTGAGTCCAATTCTAAAGACTTCCACTCGTTTCCCTTAAAAACAAAGGCAAAAACTAAATGGAAATGACACATTGCTCATTTTCTGAAAAACTTCTCTCATCCTCTCATGCTGCTAAATTAGGTTATGCTGCCAAACTGGCCAAATTTTGGCAAAAGCAGCCCTTTCTGAGTGTCATCACAGTATTTAAATTCCATGTGTCTTCAGATGAAGACATACCCATGGGTTTCTGAAATGCAAGTAAAACACTGTAGTTAGAGAACCTGCTAACAGGCCAAACTAAGGCAAAATAATGAGTGAGATTGCAAAGCTAATCTAAAGAAGAGAGAGATGTTATCGAACAAAGTAAAGCTTCCCACTGTGGACTCAAATTTTACTCTGGAATAATTTCATTATAGATGATTGTGTCAAAGAAGTGCCTTAATATAGAAAATGTGGCAAATTACTTTCCCTTGGAAATTTGCCATGATGGATTCATCTTTTGATATGATATCATCCCCATCCTTAACCTGGACTTTGGACTTAATGCTATCCTAGCTGAAAAATGAAACTTTCCTATTCCTCTTATGAGAATTTATATAGTGCTTTAAGATTTGCAAAACTCTCTCTATATTATCTCATTCAATCCTTACAACAATCCTGTGAGTTTTGCTAATATCCCCATTTCTATCCAACCACTATCCATCCATCCATCCATTATCTATCCTTCCATCCATCCATTCATGCACCCATCCATTTTACTGTAGCATCCATAATCCTGAGAGGGGTCAAAGCTGCTTCACAGAATTCTATAGTGCCCCCCAGAACTCCAGGAGAGGGGGCAGTTGAGGGCAGTTAGAGACCTGAGTATAAAAGGCCAGGTCACCCTTCTTGCAAGGAGACTCTTTGATCACAATCCTTGTGGGTTCAAGGGCTGGTTCCCTCATCTCTGACCTCCAGAGGCTGAGTATTACATTACTGGTTTCAATATACTCAGATCTCCAACTGCCCTCAACTTCCCCCTCTCTTAGAGTTCTGGGGCACACTATGGAATTCTGTGAGGTAGCTTTGACCCCTCTCAGGATCATGGATGCTACACTACCCACCTACCTACCTACCTACCTACCTACCTATCTAGCTACCTACCTACCTACCTACCTACCTATCTACCATAAACAGCCATTGGGGAAATTTGGTTTGCTTAATTTTGCATGTTTGTTATAAGAAATTTGTTTTTATTATTTTTTTCAAAATGGTGGAGGGTAAGAGGGAGAGAAAACAGGTATCTGATAATTTTTAAAAATAGACATGAGGGGGCAGCTGGGTAGCTCAGTGGATTGAGAGCCAGGCCTAGAGACAGGAGGTCCTAGGTTCAAATCTGGTCTCAGACACTTCCCAGCTGTGTGACCCTGGGCAAGTCACTTGACCCCCATTGCCTACCCTTACCAATCTTCCACCTATAAGTCAATACACAGAAGTTAAGGGTTTAAAATTAAAAAAAAAAATAGACATGAGAGGAGGCTACAGATGGATGCACTTGCAGAAGTCAATATATTATTAACTTCACTTAACTGTTTTACCTTGTTATAAAAGACCTCTCATGGAGTGTGTGTGTGTGGGTAATCTGTAAATGTATTCATGCAAAAGCAAAACACATCAATAAAATACAAACTCCTCTGTTTGGAATTTAAAAGGGAAAAGGGTTCCTTATAGAGAGTGTCATGGTAATGGGATCCTGAGGAGAAGACACTGGACCAATGGGAGATGATAATCTTGTCTCTCAATAGGGGACAACCATGGGGAATAGTATCCCACTCCCAATTCAGCATCTTAGAATAATGAGCTCATCCCACCTTAGTTACTCTTCAGACTGAAAGATACATTAGAGGTCATCTAGAATGACCTGCATATTTTTCATATGAAGCTACTGAGCCCCCCAGGAGAGCAGTAGTTTTTCCCAAGGCAATACAATAGGTAGGTAGGTAGGTAGGTAGGTAGTTAGGTAGTGATGTATGAGATGTACATATATGACTAGTGTCTCTGGTGTGAGGGCTTTCCCTGCCCTTTCAGGGCTGCTCATCCACCCTCAGTATTTACCTTTCACCCAACTCTTGCCTGTGGCTCCAAGAAGCTGTAGCATGCACAGGGGCCACACTCTTAGCAGAGAGGCCAAACTGGTTGATGATAAGCAATAGATCTTGAATCCTTCAGTGACTTAGGGGGATGTCTACTCCAAGCATGTAAGGACTTCCTGTGGTGGAATGGTAGGATGAAAACAATTTGTTCCAATGGCCATGGAAGTGGCTAAAGCAGGTGCTATAGGGTACTTAGAGCTTGGTCAGACATCAAAGATGGCAAGGCCAGCCACTGCATCCTGGGACATTGCCAGTTATTCTGACTTTTGTCTTGTCACTGGACTTCAATGACTCTGGAAAAGAAAGTGAGATTGACAATTTCATGTAGCTCTGCCTCACTTAAATCCAACTCACCTGCAAGTCAAGACACTATCCTACGATGTCACTGGCTCTCTGAAAAATGAAGGATGAACAACAATAGTAGGTAGCAGGGACAAGATTTGCATCAATGTTTTGTGATTGCTGATCCAGAAAACTTCCCATCTCCTTATTAAGGCAGAAGACTCAGCTCTGCCTCATATTTGCTGCTCACATTCAAACAATAGAATAGATTATAGTCACAAATTTTTAGAACTGGAAAGGATCTTGGCATTCTTAGGGATCCTTACAGTCAATGTGGACTTCAAAGGCAATCTAGTCCAAGACAAATGTGTAAAGTCCCCTGGATAACCTACTGGACCAGAAGTCCTACAGTCTTGGCTTAAAGGACTCTAGAAAGGGGTTCCCACTACCTCTCTACTTTTCAACTGCTCTGATTGTAATGAAGTTTTTCTTGACTTCAAGACTAAAATTTATTTTTTATTCTCATTGATGCCCTTTGGAACCAAGCAGAACAAATCAAACTCCTCTTTTGTATGACAGCCATTCAAATTCTTGAAAGAAATTATTACATCTACATTCTATCCTTTCTTCTTTAGGCTAAACATCCCCAATTCCCTTAACTGGTCTTCTTATGGCATGCTCTTGAGGTCCATGACTGTCTTGGTTGCCCTTCTTTGCATTCTCTCTAGCTTAACAGTGTCTCTCACAATATGTAATATCCAAATCAGTCAATCAGTTAAAAATTGTGTATGTGTCAGGCACCCCAAATTGAGCAGATATAGTTTGACTGGCTTAAAGTTTAACAGGATGATTTGTTTCTTTAGTCTTAGATAGTATGCCTCTTCAAGTGCAGTTTAACACTGCAGCTTTTTTCTGATAGATGGTACTGAAGATACATATTGTCTGAAGCATACTAAAACTCCCAAATCTTTTCAGATCAACTGCATGCCCCCTCTGGTTTAGAGACTTTATTTATTTCCTCATCAAATTTAGCCTTATTAGATTTGGCCAACTATTAAAATCATCATATTGAGGTTTTTTTTAAAAAAGAAGGATTCTTTAGGCACTTTCCTCCACTTTGGGCACTCCTTATCCCCTTAACAAAACTTTTCCTTTTTCATTACCCACATGATTCCATTTCAAATCAGCCATACATCCTTCTCCTTAACCAAAATGTTCATATTGGAAGTTTTCTTGCTCCCAGTCTTTTCACTTTTGAGTTCTTCTTCAGCCCTTTCATATCAGGAAGCCAACTTCAGGTCACAGCATCCCAGGATGCGATGACACTGTTGCTGAGAATCAGACACTGAATCTACTCAAACCACTTTCCAAGCCTAGAGCAGAATTAATGTGGTTTATACCTATGGTTCGAGGAGGCCTTGGAATACAACATGACATTTTTCTTTAAGCTGACAGCTCTTCCAAATATCGGCCCCACACTCCACAGCCCCAGATTCATTTTTGAATAGCATGTTGTAAGTATAAAAACATCAAGGTCGGAGATTTATCTGCTTGGCTATCTAAGAGTGAAACATTAGTTGTTGAAACTCATTCTTCAGTAAAGAGCAAGTGTCTAACTTGATTTTTAATTTGAGGGTGACAGAGATGAATGTACCTGGTTGCGGTTCTCTTAAAAATTGGGCATCAAGAACACTTATTTCTATTTATAATGCAGAATTATATAATACGCGGTGTTAGGGAAAATCACTAGTTTTAGAATCTGAATATATAGGTTCAAATCGTTGCTCTGATCTTATGATTTATGGGACCATGGCAAGTCATTTGACCACGCTGCATCTCATCTTCCATATCTGTGAAATGGTGATCACAATCACTGCATTGCTGGACTTACAGGATTTTTATGAGAAAAATCACTTAGAAAAATTTGTCTGAAAAGATGTCTGGGTGTTTTATGTATTTATATAAATTACCATAGAAATTGTTTATCCTCATTATAACTCCCTTTTTCTTTTACTCCCAGGTCTGTAGAAAGAAATTGAATGTAATATGGGAGAAATAAGGCTGGACCAGAAGTCAGGATACTTGGTTTCTCATAGAGAACCAGCTCTATATTTCTGGGGGTTCAGAGTGGCGTTTAGTGGAGTCGGATTGAATGAGAACAGTCAGACTAAATGCTTAGCTCATAACTGCTCCAACTTGCCATGGAGTCTTGAGTTTAATATACATTGGTATCACACAAAAAACACAGAGAAAAAAATCACAGCTGTGAAGGGGTTACAAATTATACAAAAACCCATTAGAGTCTAAAAAGTAGAGAGATAGATCCAGGGTCAAAGGCCAAATTCCAACCACCAATTAGTAGGAGGTTAATTCTGGGAGCAGAAATATATTTCATAGAGATCCTAAGTAATTGAGTCCTATACTCTTGATTTACAGGATTGCACCTGGTCAGATAAAGTCTTGTCTAGATTTGTCTGTTTCCGGCCTTGATTGTGTAAGTAATATATTTTTTAGGGTTCAGGCTTCTTAATTATCAAGGAGAGAAATTGTTAACTCTGTACCTTCTGGTTTGCTAGGAACTTAAAGCTTTTCAATAAGTCTATAAAGTTTTTCCAATAAGAAAAGGTATGGATCATAAAAGGGGTCAGAAAAGGAGTCTCAGATTTTTTTTTTCTTTCTTTCTTTTTTTTTTTTTAAACCCTTGTATTTCAGTGTATTGTCTCATAGGTGGAAGATTGGTAAGGGTGGGCAATGGGGGTCAAGTGACTTGCCCAGGGTCACACAGCTGGGAAGTGTCTGAGGCTGGGTTTGAACCTAGGACCTCCTGTCTCTAGGCCTGACTCTCACTCCACTGAGCTACCCAGCTGCCCAGATTTTTTTTAATTTAATTTTTTTTAAACCCTTAACTTCTGTGTATTGGCTCCTAGGTGGAAGAGTGGTAAGGGTGGGCAATTGGGGAAGTCTCAGATTTTTATCTATTTGAAACTCTGTTTCTCTTATTGGCCTCCCACAGTTTCTGATCCTGATTCTTCTTTAAACTACTTATGTGACCTTGATTAAGTCATTGGGCCTCACTTTCTCACTTTATGTCCATTCATCTCTAGCATTCTGTGATCTAAAGACAGAAAACATCTCATAGAGAATAATAAATACTTGTTGATTGGCTGATCCATTGACTTGGAATGAGAATTGGGTTTGAAACCTTACCTCAAATATTTATTAGTTGTGTATTTATATCTTTCAACCTTTTGTGGCTTCAGGTTCTTCCTCTGTAAATGCAGGATAAGAATACTTGGGAAGATCTACCTAGCAGAGTGCCTGAAAGGAAAGTGCATTGCAAAATTTAAAGAACAAAGAAATATGAATTATTGGTGTTCTATAAGATCTCTCCCAACTCTTTCATGTACTATGATATTCTTAGCTATTTGAATTGAATATTTTTTTGTATAACTAGACCCCAATCCCCTTTGCAATCAGATAATCTCAGATTAGCTAAAGCAGGATTAGTTCATATAAAACTATTCACTCCTCTCTTGTGACTGAGTTTTGTGGAATGTGAACTACATTGACTTTTTATTAAAGTTGTTACATTCCTGAATGATCACTTCTGATGCTCTACCTTCTAAAACATGCCTTTCTTGTTTCTTAACATTTCTTACATGGTCAGTCATTCTTATACCTAAAGGGTATAGCTGATGCTTAGAACATGTGGAAAGTAGAGGTGGATTGGCATTAATAAGGAGTATAATTAGGTTGTTTGTCATAGGTGAAGATAATACTATTGATCCAACATAAATGGAGCTAACCTTTTGAATTGTTTTCCTCTGAGTCTAGGTTTGTGCTAAACCATCTAAACTCTCTCACTTAGGCCACTTTGTAATTTATGTTAAAAGTATGAGTTTTGCTACACAACTGGCTAGGTTTATTTTATTTTATAAAACACAAGGTTAAGTAGATGTGATGGTTAATGTGCTTAGCTACATAATTGTCCTTCTATAAACAAAAACTATCATTTAAAAATTTTTTTGTCTTAATTTTGTTCGATTTCATGATAGCGTTTAACACTGCAACTCCCTCTTTCTAGAGACTTTCTACTCTCTTGGCTTCTGACACCACACTCCCTCCTACCTCTCTGCCCATTTCTTCTCTGTCTGCTTTGTTAGTTCCCTTAATTTGTTTACTCATCTAAATCCCTTAAGGCAGATGTCTAAGATCCCCTTTCCTTCTGGTCTCCTAGTTCTTCTCCTTCCCTTCTCTGCTCTCCCCTTTCTCTTCTCTCCATCTCTTCTCCTAATGCATTTTTCTTTGGGAATCTCATTCCTACACCTTTCCCCCTAAACTCCAGATCCATATTGCTAGCTGTCCCCAAAGCATCCAGTCAGAATCTCAGACTAAAACCTTCAACATTAAAAGGATGATGTGAGTGTTCCCTCCACATATTCAGATTGCCATCCTTCTAGAGCTTGGGTGTTAGGTGTTGCTCTGATTGAAAAATTCACCATTGCATAAGTGGAAATTTTGTACCTTTGAGCTATGTTCCCCAGAATTCCTTTAGTATTTCCCAGAATTCCTTTTAATCTCTCCACCAGTTATGTGGTCATGTTTTTGCATATAGTTGGCTGTAACTCTGCCTCTCTCTCCTCTCTTTTCCCATGTTTGTGGCTGGGTGAGCTCTCTAATTTTTATTTTCCTTTGCTTCAAGTTAGTATTAATAAACTTTATAAATATAATACTCAGAGTATTTGGGATATTAATTTTAATTCTCACACCACCTTGAAGACAACCTGATGAAGCTTCCCTGAATGCAGTTGAGCTGGTCTTCAGATGACAGTCAAAATTAAGTCCATGCTTGAGAGCAGAAAAGGGTGTCATTGCCATAGCCTTTGGAATTCTAGGGTCATCGCTATATCAAAATGGGGGATTAAAATAGTTCTTTAAACTTAATTCTCAAACTCAGTATGTTCCAAATAAAGGTTTCTTTCCTTTAAAAAGGTACACTTCCTTCTGAATTTACTGTTTCTGTCATTGTTACTATAATTCATCTAGTCTCACATGGTTGAAAACATGGCATTATTCTTTTGACTTTTACTTCTCTTTAATTTCTCATATCATATTGTTGCCAAGTCCTATTCATTATATTTCCACCTTAGTCAATTCTGGTGGAATAAAATTTGAAGTTGATCCTAAGGAGTCATCATTCACTAGTGTCAGTAGGTTTGTGAGGATGGGATCAGCAAGTAAGCAGGACGGTGGAGATAAAACAAAAAGGTCTTTATTCAGCTAACTGGGTAGATACTTATGTGGAAGCCTTTGGAAAGAGGACTTTTTATGAACAGCTTTCAGACAGTTTTTCTGTAGTTCATACTAACTAATTCTTGGTTAGGTTCCTTGAAGTGGAACAGTTTCTAGTGAAGAGAAGGAATGGTGCATTTCGGGGAAATTAGATAGCAATAACAAGAGATGTTTTTTGTTGTTTTTTTTACAATATGAGACTAAAGGGAGAATGAGCTTTGAGTAAGGAGACAGAGGGAGGAAAATCCTTGACCCAGTACCTGGAGTTCAATAAGGAGACAAAGGGTAAGGGTTGGAGGAATGGATCCTTGGCTCAGTTACTAGAGGCAATCTGATGTGGGATAAAGTCACAGGGTTAAGTCATGGGGAATCTAGGTAGCATAGTAGATAGAGTGAGGGTCCTGGAGTCAGGAAGACCTGCATTCATATCCAGCCTTAGCTGTGTGATCTTGGGCAAGTCTCTTAACCTTGTTGACTTCAATTTCCTCATCTGTAAAACAAACTGGAGAAGGATGGCAAAGCGCTAGCATTTTTGCAAAGAAAACCATAAATAGGATTACAAAGGGTCAGATACAACTGAAATGAATGAACAACAATAAAAACAGCAAAGTCATAGGGTATTATCAGTGTTACCACTTCCAGCTCAACGTGGTTTTCCTTGTTTTATTCCACATAACCAAGTGAGGGATAAGTCCACATTGTTTTGGCCAAGAGAAAAAAATATGAAGAGTTTACGGGATACGCTGGAACAAGATCTCTCACCACCAAATGTCCATAGTTTCATCATTCTATTCACAATAGTCTGCCTATCCCACTTAGTTACCTGTGCTTAGTCTCTTCCCATCCTGCCATGATTTATTTGTAGCTCTTAGTCAACCACAGACTATTGCATCTTTGCCCAGCATCTCCCTCTTCCTGGAGGGGTGGCGTTCTGTCTCTTCCAAATCCTGGACCTAGAAGATGTTGTAGGCAAAAGATACCAAACCTTGTCCATCATCCACTCTACTTCTTTCTAGGACCCTCAAAGACTGACACTTGTTTAAATGTAATGGGGGATTGGCCAAGCCCAGCCCTTATATGCATGTTCAACATAAGTGCTAATGCACTCTCTACGTGGATTTGGAGTGTGTGCAGATGTTCTATAACCAATTCTGCTCTGCTAACCATGTGTTTAAAAGATCAACTTTTGATTAGCTGTGGAGATAGAATTGGAGTGCATTTAAAAGTCATTCCCTGGCCCAAGCAAGCTCCTTTCTCTTTCCTACCTGGTTGTATTAGAATGAGAGAGACAAGTTGTCAGTTTGTATAAGAAGCTTTAGTTTTCCATCTCCTCTAGGATCAACACATAGTCCTTTAACAGAGATCTCCACTCTTTGCCTCTTTGTTTTTACTGATTTCTGTTTTTAGTTAGAGTAGTGGAGGCAGTTACAGCTTTGTAAACCTTGAAAGGTCAAAACAGCTGACCACCAGGGTGCAAAAAGTAGAGTCTTTGCCAGAGTTTGGGGCCAAACCACCAGCACAGCCTTGAGGAGTGACTAGGACCCCATCCATTGTATCCCCAAGAGCCAAGATACTGAACCCTAAAAGCAAGAGAGCAAATATATTAATTGGCTCTGCCAAATATAGAATTGAACTTCACAGGCAAAGTAGGAACTGGTTTCAGTTTGAGCTCACTTTCCCCAGGATCCGAGATGGTATAAGGAAGAGGATGCTCCTAGATACTAGAGGGAAATGTTTATACTTCTCTTCTTGCTCTAACTGTGTAAAAAGTAATTGATGTTAATTGGTTTAATGAAATAGGCGGGCTAGTCACTGATGATTAATATTGAGAAAAAAATACCAGAATCGGGGCTTGAGGTGATCGCATTAAAGAAAGTCACCCTTAACCCCTCAGAGATACCCTTAGAATCTTGAAAAAGAGGAAGCATAACTTGGATTGCTCATCAGTGAGAGTAAAAGTTGGGATAAGGACTTCAGTTTCTACAAAAGTTTGCTATCTTTCTGGATAAGATATAAGCTTTTCATTGCAGAAACTATTCAACAGCTACCACAGTGCTTGGCACATAGTAGGCACTTAGTAAATTCTCGTGGATTAATTCATTTCCTTAGAATGCTATCCAGTGTCTTTTTTGCTAGACTATACTGGTAGTTCCCAGTGTCCTCAGAATTTAGTTGCTTCTTTTTCTGGCTCCCCAGCAACCCATTTTGTAGCCTTCTTGCATCTCTAAAATAAGATAATTATGTCAAGTGCCTCCCAAGGCTCTTCGGAAGCAACCTCTGGGGTGCAGGCCTGATATTTTTCACAGGAGGTCAGACATAGTATTCTAAGCTCTCTAGCAGGCCCTCGTCCTCTTTCATTACTTCAAAGCTTTCCATGGACTGAAGCCCCTCAGCATGGGTTGCAACCTTGGAGACCCTTGTATGAAAGCTAGCATGTGTGATTGCTAAAACACATTTTAGCTCAAAAGAAGCATTTCATTAAAAGTGTTCTCTTTTTCTCTTTTCCTTCCTCTCTCTCTCTCTCAAAACATTCACTGTGACTTCTCATATTGAGAGAACCAACTTGCTGGAAAAAACATTCACATTTCAGTCTCAAATGAAAGGCAAAAACTTGATTCTGGAGCCACCAGCTTTGTGCCCAAGCAGCAGGGATGCACACAATCAGCAATAGTGAGAGAAAAGGAATGAGAAATAGAGACCAGAAGGTTTTATTGTAAGAATTCTTTTGCAGAGTTTCAGGAGAGTTAGAAAGCAAATTCCCCTCAACCCCCCACCACAAAAAAACGGCAACTGTCAAGGCCATAATTCTTTTAATTATGCTATATTCAAGCTTGCTTATTAACCAATATCTAGCATTCTTGTCTGAATTATATCCAAACATAGTTTTTAATTGTGTGTATGAATGGGACACAAATTAAAAACTCCATTTAATTCATAAATAATAAAAATCTACTATCGCTTGGGTGGAAAAGAGCCAGAGACACTGAGATAAACTTTAGAATACATTTAATTGAATCTCAGGTTAAAAATCTCTCCACCTAAATTAAATTTTCATAAATTTTCATAGCAATCATAAATTAAAGACAAAATTTTACATAGAGATAAACAAGGATAAAAACTTCAAAGTTTAGGGTTTTTATTTTTTGCTGGATAAGAATAATGCTAACTTAAATCCTGGCATCCACTGAAGAATCATCCTTGAAACTATTCAATCTGGTCAAGAATGGAGAAAGAATTTCTCTTAAGTGGATTCATAAGTCTAATAACTTCTCTCGTTGATTTTCTGGGAGTTCAGACTTCCTCTCAGAACTTTCTCCTTAGGAATTAGTTGGGAGGGTGGGGTGAGATGGAGCCAACATGACAGAGTAAAGGCAAGGACTCACCTGAGGTCTTCCAAATTCCTCTCCAAATAAAATAATGCCTCAAGATAAATTTTTGAGAGTTAGAACCAACAAAAGGACTGGATGAAATTATTTTCCAACTCAAGACAACTTAAAAATTCAGCAGGAAAGATCAGTCTCACTAGGGGGAGAGTGGAGTCCAGCACCTGCCATGCACAGCAAGCTAGCAGCAGGCCTTGGAGACAATTGAATAGCACCAGCATCCAGACAACTCAGCCTGCACACCCCACCTCCACCCCCCAACACAGAATAGGGTCAAATGACTGATCAAAAAGGTATTGCAGGGGACCCTATGGGGATACTGGGAACAGGACTCTGTTGCATTGCCTAAACATGGTTCCTACTCATACCCCATGGCAAAGGGGAATATTAACAGGAGTGGAGAAAAGAGTACTTGTGGTCACTCACAAACCAAAGCACAGTCCAATAGACCAATGACTATATCTCTCCTTAGATCCTATATGTACAAAAAAATCTTAGCAGCTCTTTTTGTAGTGCCAAAGAATTGGAAATTGAGGGAATGTCCATAATTGGAGAATAGCTGAACATATCTTGGTATAAGTTTATAGTAGAATATTATTGTGCTATAAGAAAAAATCCCTAAATCAGTTTCAGAAAAACCTGTAAAGATTTATATGAACTGATCCAAAATGAAATGAGCAGAACCATTGTACACAGTAATAATATTGTACAATGATCAATTGTGAATGACTCAGCTAATATTAGTAATACAATGATCCAGGACAACTCCAAAGAATTCATGATGAAAAATGCTATTCATCACCAGAAAAAGAACTGATGAAATCTGAATGCCATTTTCAATTTATTTTCTTCATGAGTTCTTTTGTTAGTGATATGTCTTCTTCCACAACATGACAAATATAGAAATGTGTATTGTGTGATAGCACATGTGTAACCTCAATCAAATTATTTACCCTCTCAGTGGGGAGGAGAGTAGGAAGGAAGGGAGATAATTTGGAATTCAAATTTTGAGAAAACAAATGTTAAAAATTATTTAGACATGTAATTGGGAAAAAATAAGATATTAGAGACATACACACAAAAGAAATGATGAGCAAGATCTTTCAGAAAAACCTGGGAAGACTTAAATGAACTAATGAAAAGTGAAATGCTCAGAACCAGAAAATGCTGTACACAGTAACAGCAATGGTATACAAGGATCACTTGTGATGACTTAACTATTCTTAGTGATACAATGATCCAAAACAATTTCAAAACATTCATGGTCAAAAATGTTATCTGTTGTCATAGAAAAAACTGATAGAATCTCGAAGCATCTTGAAGTACACTTTAAAAAATTTCTTTATTTTTCTAGTTTTTGTTTTTGGCATTTTCTTTCACAACTTGACTAATATGGAAATTTTAAAAAGTAATATTTGTTCACATTTTTAAAATGAAACTGATAAGACCTTTGATAAGGCTGAATAAAAGAATTTCATAACAAAACTCTGTAACCTGATTAAGTGCTGATAAATTTTTTGCTTTTAATGCAGGCAAATCCAAGCTTGAAATAATATCATTTAATATTTTCCTTATGAAAAGTTACTGGTATGCTTCCATACATCTTGTATTACAAATGAAGAAACTGAGGAGCAGAGAGATAAAGAGACTTGCTCAAGATGGCACCAATGATAGATATAATATAATTTATAATTCCAGATTATTCATATCCAAATCCAGTGATCTTCCTATTACATCAGATTGTATAGTTACATATTGATGGATCAGAGAAAGGGAAGTGGCAAAATATGTCTATATATAATCTATTTCTCTCATTTTATCTATCTATCTATCTATCTATCTATCTATCTGTCTGTCTGTCTGTCTGTCTGTCTGTCTGTCTATGTAAAGATATGAATGATGTGGGGATGGAGTAGAACATGCTACCAAAGAGAATAGGTCCTTTGGGAAAATGCTAGAACCCAGGATGATGCCTCTGGGCAACCCTGGGTAGCTGCTGATCATATAGCATGAGGACACTGAGATCTAGCAATGGAAGCTGCCCACATGAAGGAGAAATGGTGATGGGTCATTTAGAACACATTTTATCTTCTTCAAATGATAGAATGGGTGCAAAAACCCTTTCAAAGACTACAAAGTGCTAAACAAATGCAATATGTTATTAGTGTTGTTATTCAATCATTTTTGCCTGTCCAAAGATCTTGTCAGGGGAGGATCTTTCCTTTTAAAGTAGTTTCAGGTTAACTGGCAAAATGCATTCTGGGCCTGAACTCCTACTGAATTGAAGGGAGATTCTAGTTGCTGAAGGTGCCTGTAGGTCAATAGATGTTTTTGTTTCAATAATAGTCCCCCCTGTGGTATAGCAGAGAGCTCACTAGACAGTCGGAGGAGAGTTGGGTTCTAGTCTAAGCTGTGCTATGAACTAAATGAGTGGCTCTGAGCAAGTTATTTAATGCTCTGGACCACAGCTTTCTAATAAGCAAAATGAAGGGGTTGTGATAAGATGATCTCAGAGGTGCTTTTCATCTCTAACTTTGAAGAGGGCAAATCTTATTTGCAATGGTAAGTCCTGGTATAGTTTAAAATATCTATGATTTATTGGACATAGATAACATAGTATTGTGGAAATCTGGATTTGATGATAGCAGACCTGGATTTAAATATTACCTCCAACATTTACTCTTTGTGTGACTGCAGGCAAGTCAAAACCCTTACAAGGTTTCAGTTTTATCATTGGTAAAATGAATGGGAAAATGATCACTAGGTTTCTACCATCTCTAAACTTTTGGACCTAGTCTTGGTTTTGCCTACATACTGGCTCTGGCTGTGTGATCCTGTGCCAAGGCTTTTCTCTTCTGGTACTCACTTTTCTCATTTAGGAAGTGAAAGAGTTGAACTAGGTAATTTTTAAGGTCCCTTTTAGCTCCAGTATCCTGTGACTATACTTGATATGTGCATTTATTATAAATCTGGCCTTTTGATTTTAGAGGCCTTTTAGATTTTAGATTTGTAGAAAGAGATTAATTTCTTCACTTGAAGGTATGACTAAAAAGCCCAAAAATGCAACAGATTCCTCTTGTGCCTGAATATTTTTCTTTGATTGGCAATTCTGGCTGTTCTTTGCAGAGCCTGTCACTGTTTCGATTCATTGCACTCACGTATCCCCAGACTCTATTGATCTTTCCTGACTGATTATTTTATGGCAGGCTGATTTTGCCTATGTTCTGGTTTTCCAGCAGTCCACAGTGATGCTCTGCTACAGAATTCTGGGGCTTCAAAGCCCTCAAAACATTCCATCCATCCCTTTTCCTCGTAGTGGTTTCACTTTAGTTCTTTTCTAGAGTTTCTGGTCTGGTATACTTTCTGAACACATCTGTCCTTCCACAAATTTGGAATGATTTAAAGGGTACTGAACGTTCCTCCTTGCCTCACTAATCTGTCACAATGCCTGAAATCCACCCTATTGGTTTTTCCTTTCAGTTAGGCAATAAAGGCTCCTATTTGCATGCCAATTAAGTTTTATCAAAGTGTCAACATTTTTATTCATTCATTCATTCATTCATTCATTCATTCATTCATTCATTCATTTGACTTGAAGTCAATATCTGCATGAAATATTCTATAATCCCACAATCATCTATCATATTCCCCAAAGCAGCTATTCCAGTGCTCTTTTCCAGGTCCTTACAACACCATCTCTCATTCATGCCTTTCATCAGAGGACTTTACCTCCTTTTTTTTACTGACAACACGAAGGCCATCTGTTTTGCCCTCCCTCTTTTCACCTACTCCATTGCTGGAGAGATGGCATCTATCTCCAAATCAATAAACATGGGAATCTTCTAAGATTATATTGTCATATCTCTTCTCTTTCCTCTCTACACTTTCTTAGTGCCATCAAAAGCTCCTTTGAATTAAAATATCAATTATACACAGTTAATTCTAAGATCTACATATCTAGCTCTCATCTCTCTCCGAGACCTTCTCGACAACTCTCTATTTCATAGCTATACCTTAATGTCCCACAGATAATTGAAACTCCATAGGTACAAAATGAATTTATCTTTCCCTTTCTTCCCTTGTGAAAGTTATCCATCCTCTGAACTTGCTTATATTTGTTAAGGGCAACCCCATCTTTCCAGTCCACAGCCTAGGAGTTATCCTTGACTCTTCCCTCTCCTTCCTCATGCCCAATCAGTGGCTGCATCTTGTGGATTCTAGCCCCCAGCCATCTCTTACATCTGCTCCCTTTACACCCCTCACATAGCTGCCACTTTCAGTCATCACCTGTTGCCTCTGCTATTGCAATAGCTTCCTTCCTGTTTTTAATCTCATTCTTCTTCAGTGGGTCCTGAACAATACTGACAAAAAAAAATCTTCCTAAAGTACAAATCTGTCCAGATCATCCCCCTGCTGGAGGGCCATCTATGGCTCTCTATTACTGCCAAGAAAAAAAAAATAAACTCTTTAGCTTCCCATTTAAAATCCTTTACAAGCTGGCTCCCATCCACCTTTCTAGGCTGGTTTCGCATCGCTTCCCTCCAGACATTGAGTTCCAGCCTACCTAGTCTATGAGTTGTCCCCCAAATTCAGGCATCCATTTCTCTTTCCTGGGTCTCATCCTCAGTCTCATCATAAGCTGTCCTTCTACTGGGAATGCTCTCCTGGGCCAATCTCTGTCAGAATCCTTAGCCTCCTTCAAGGCTCAACTCATGTCGCACGCGTGCGTTTAATGGCACCCTGCATGGGAAACCTTTTTTGATTCTTTAAGCCATAAGTGCTCTTGCTTTATTTATATTTACTTACCGAATACCTGTTGTATCTTTCCAGGATTGTGCCATCTCCTTGATAGAAGGGACTCTTATTCTTTGTCTACCATCTTACAGCTGAAATAGGGGAATGGGGGGTGACAGGAATACTTGGTATGGCAGTTAAAAACTCAACTTAGCCAGAGGAACTAATTAACCTTTTGTGAGTCCTTTGGGGTTATAGTGAGACAGCAGGAAGTAACATTAAAGGATTTTAATAATCAAATAAGGTGGGGCAAATGGGAAATGAGGCAAACTATTCTTAACAGCTACAGGAGGGAAGAAACAAGGGTTTAGGTGGTCCAGGAAATCAGGGCAGGGAAGATAAAACTTATACTACACTATAGTAGACTAAATTCAAGCTTAACAGGGTTATGGGGATCTTACTGCTTGCTCCTACAATGTTCTCAGCTGTCCCAGGGTCCAGAGTGTTGGTACGGTCCACAAACTGCACTGGGCCACTCCAATAGGCTGTCACAGACCTGGAGGTCCACCCTCAAAAGCTACTGGTCCAGACCTATTTGTAGTTCCTTAAAATGCAGTCCAAGTGGGGTTTCTCCAGTGAGATCAGGGCACAAGCTCTTCTACCAGTGGCAAAAACTCCCAATTGTCCCAGAGTTCAAAAGTCCTGTGACCTTTCTGCCACCTTCCAAAAGCCCTTAGAATGTTCAGCTCAAGCTTACATTTTCCAATATACTTTTCTAAAATTTTCACCTATCTATCTTGACTTATTCCTTATTGCCCAGCCCCAGGATGGGAACCTAGCAAGCATTTATTTTATTTTATTTTATTTTATTTTTTTAAACCCTTACCTTCCGTCTTGGAATCAATACTGTGTATTGGCTCCAAGGCAGGAGTGGTAAGGGTAGGCAATGGGGGTCAAGTGACTTGCCCAGGGTCACACAGCTGGGAAGTGTCTGAGGTCAAATTTGAACCTAGGACCTCCCATCTCTAGGCCTGGCTCTCAATCCACTGAGCTACCTAGCTGGCCCCACCCCTCACCCCCAGCAAGCATTTAATAAATGATCGCTGAATTGGTGAATCAACTTTTCTCTTGCCAGGGCTCATGGACTCTGTCCCTACAGCTACGGACCAGGCCCCCAAGGGAAGGCTACCCTGCTGGGGCTTGGCAACCTGTAGAAGCCACTTCCAATGGCATATGGATGATGGGTGACATCAAAAAGAAGTTGTGGAGAACTGTAGAAGCAGTTAGCTAACTAACTAGCTAGATAAATAAATAGAAGAGCTAGATGGATAGATATAGGTAGAAAGTGCATTTTTGAAATGCTTACTGTGTGCCAGGCACCATGCTAAGCACTGGGCATACAAATATCAATAAATAAGGGAAATGAGTCATTCAGCCAATAGTAGGACTCAAACTCAGGTCTTCTTGGCTCCAACATCAGCTCTCCATCCACTATATCTAATTTCCATGAGCTCTGCAATAACGCTATTTATTTATTTTTTGACCCAGAGATAAAAATATTTTTCTCTGGGCATTTGGGACCTTGTGTTTTCATGGGGAGCTCTTGAGAACACACTGAACGGTGTCAGATAGTGAAGTACCCAGACTGTGTGGGTTAAGGAAATGAGCCAGAGGACCAGGAAATCCCTGCTACGTGTCCCTGGGTCCTTCTGGGCATGCGAGAGCCTCTCATTCAAGGATGCCATTATTGCACAGCCCAGACGAAGTTCCCAACCCCACGGATGACTCACCGAGGCCTTCCTGACGTGCGTGCTTTCGTGAAGGTGACTCAGGAGCAGAAGAAATTCTCCTCAGGAGTCCAAAACACATCTATAACAAAATCCCAAAGTCCCTTCCCAAAATTCTTGCTTCTCTCTCGCTGCTGTTGGGCTCCACCTGACACTTGAAGAAGCTTGGGATGATCCTTCTGATCTTCTGAGCTGAGGTTCATAGAGGATAGAATTCGGGGTTCATTGGGACCCTTTAGAGGTCATCCTTTGTTTTATAGATGAAGAAATCGAGACTTTGATAAGAAAGTATGTGGCTCCAAGTAGTAACCAGCAAAGCTAGGAAACTTTGCCATATTTTAAATGCTACAAAGTCAGGGTTAAAAGAAAAACAAATTCAGAAAGGATCATAGATTTAAAGCTGGAAACACATTTTTGGAGGCTCTCTCTTCCAAATCCCTCATTTTACACATGAGGAAACAAAGGCCGAGACAGGTTATGTTACTTATCCCAAGGTCACACAAGTAGCAGAATCAGGAGTTGAATCTAGGACCCCTGACTCCAATTTCAGTGTTTGTGTGCGTGTGTGAGCATGTAGCATCCTCATATCTATGTGTGTTCTCACTGAACCCCACACTGCCTCTAAAGTGGAAACAAAATAACATTATAGAAGGAGAACAGATTCAGGCAAAGATGGTACCATGGATAGAGAAATGGACTGCAAGTCAGTTCAAATCTTGCCTGGGGGACTTACTAGCTATGTGATCCTGGGTAAGTAATTTTAATTCTCTCTGCCTTAGTGATATACTTGTATGTGTTTAAGGATTGACTCTCTATAAGAGACAATGCTCCATTTGTAGATTTAAGCTTCAGTATTAACATTTTCTTCATCATTTTCCTAAGTCTAGCTAATCAAGCTTTGAATCAAAACAAGCCTTGATTCGTAGCATTTGCTGATTTCTGAGGCATAAATGCTCACACTGAAAATTTAACACTGGGCTCTAGAGAGCTGTTATAAACTGGCTCCAACACCTCTCTGCTCAGTTTCCTCATATGTAAAATGGACATAATAGTACCATCTACCTCACAAGGTAATTGTGAGGATCAAATAATAGAAAACATAAACATTTATGTGTCAATACACATATGTACATTTTGTAAATATTAAAGTCTTATATAAATACTAGATATTAATCATTCAAAAGAATTTGACTTAATAACCCACAAAAATAAAAAAAAATAAGTGGATGAAGAATGCCTATTGTCCAGATTATGACATGTAGTTGGATGAATAGTTGAAAGAGTAGGTTCATCAGAAATCTATCTTGGGCAGGCATTGAATGAGTCTAGATTTTAATAGGAAGAAATGAGTGGGATGGATTGCATTTAGGAACCTGTAGCGTCTTCAATGACCCCAACATATCCTTAAAATAAAAATATATCTTTTAAAAACCAATATTCTTCTGGCAATATGGTAAAGCAGGGCATCATAGAGTACTGCAGTCTCTGATGACTCAAAATTGTGGTTCATTCAAAGGGCAGTAGTGACAAGCACAGGGGCTATAAATAGGCTCCGGCATAGTACCGAAAGGAAAATTCACATAAGATATATCCTGAAAGAAATCATCAGATAAATGTATGACCAGAAAAGAAAGTAGCTGAATTATAAGGCATGAGTGAGAGAGATCAGTCGAACAGCCCATTTACTTCATTGGTACCCAAGTTACCTTCAGAGAGCTAGGGCACCAGGTAGTGCAGTGGATAGAGTGTCAGGCTTGGAGTCAGGAAGATTCATTTTCCTGAGTTCAGATCTGGTGTCTGACACTTACTAATTGTGTGGCCCTGGGCAAGTGGCTAAACCCTGTTTGCCTCAGTTTCCTCATCTATAAAATGAGTTGGAAAAAGAAATGACAAACCATTCTAATATCTTTGCTAGGAAAACCCCAAATGGGGTGATGAACACTCAACAAGACTGAAAAATGACAGAACAATAATCTACAGAGACCTGGAAGAAGAATCTCAATGTGTCAAGTGGTGAGGATTTATAGGAGTGGTGTTGTTAGACTAGCATTGCTTTGGTTGATTTCATAGAGTCAGATTTGTGGTTCCACTGACCCTTCTTATGATGGGTATACAGATATTTTTGTTTTTCAGAATTTTTTAGCCTCAAGTGCCTTTTACTCTGGGGAAACGAAATGAATTGACATTGCTTGTTAAGAGACATATACATACTGTTGTGAGGAGCATTATTTAGTTATTATTTAGGAGACCTAACAGGAAGGGCTGGAGAATTCCAAATGGAATGGGGAAGCAGGAAGTGTGTGTCTCTCTCTCTGAGACAGACTCCATGGTGGTTGGGACAAGCTGTAACTGACCCTGGGAGACCTCAGAGCTAGTGGAGTTGTACCCTGATTCCCTGGGATCTTGGAGAGTGGTGAAGGAGGAGAAAAGGAGAAGACATCAATCCTGAAAGTCAACGCTGAGTAGAGAAGTAGCCTGTGATCTGGTGGACAGCTTGCAGACATCTCTCCCTATCTGGTTACTTTGGATCATCAGCTGTGGAGGAGTTGGTTCCTGGTATCCTGATAACATCTCTGGAGCAGTTGTGAGACCCCAAATTTAAGCCCTCTTCCTCAGGTCCTTAGCCAAGCTGTCAAAACCTGGCAGAAGCCAGGTTGGCTAAGGAACTTACTCCTTTTGACTCCAGTCCTGGGTAGTTAGTTAGTCATAGCTTCACCTAACCCCCTTTCCAATCCCCTCATATTATAATTAAAACTGTTTCCCTGTGTGTTTTTAAGTACTTTAAAGTCCTCATTGTGTGTATTTAATACTCTGAAGTTATCCCCAGCTGGGTGGGGCAGGGTGACAGTTAGTCAGGCTTAACTGCCATTTCTGTCAACAGTCATTCCCTTTATAGTTAAACCTGGTTCCCTGGCTTGTAAAGTCTCACCCATTGTTCCTTCCTGTCTCCTATCCACCCCACTGAGCCCACATTTAATATTTAAGTCAACTTCCCTGGTTTTCCCCATAATAATACATATATACATCCAAATGCACTTTTATGCCCAGATAGATTAATAATTTGAGGCTTTTTTCCCATGTTAGGATTTTTGGGTATTAGAAGTTTACTCCCTTGGCCCCATTAGTTAGCATTCATAAGCATAATACCAAGAGAGAAAATGTAATTAGCACCTCTGCTGAAGAGCTTTTGATCTTTACCTGAGAGAACAACCCAAGGAAGTTAACACTTCTGGGCAGTGGTCAAGCAATTAAAGAGTAGAACTTCCTGAGGAGACTCATGTTTGTAATAACAGACTTATTTTATAATATAAAAAATAATATGATAATATAATTTAAATATATTTTATAATATATAACATATGTAATATACAAATATATAAATATATAACATATAAAACGGAGTAGTTTTAAGTGCGTCTCATATCTTTTACTTTCACCTGTGAAACCAACTAAGAGTCTTCATCTTGCATTCCAATTATAACTTCATAAATAAATTTCAATCTCAACCTAAGCGGCTCCATATATCTGAGACAATCAGTAAAATTTTCCACATCCCTCATCTTAGTTAACCTTGAGTAGATGGGAAAACATTCTGATGTTATGAATCTCATCTTCCTCAACTATTTACAGGATGAAAATATCCCAGAGTATAAATCTGGAAAGAGAGACTATATAATACCTTGTTTGCCGTCCATGGTCATTTTGTAGTTACCAAGAAAGAGGGAACATTTCTAACATGTATCCGTAATGGAATTTTTCCTGAACAATAGGAAGAAACTGAGAAAACATATCGGGAGCTACTACATCATTGGTCCAATCTGGATGCAGATTTGAAGGCCACAGTATCCTTTCCATGTTCTGAAGCTGTTCACCTATTCAGAATGTTTTAATCTGGACATGTGGTCTTGTTTGTAGATTTTCTCTTTTCTCTTGGCCCATTGTAGATGCTGTTACTACATAATCACTCATTTGGAGAGGCCTTTACTTTCAGATGTAGAAATTACAATGTAGAAGAGAAACTGATCAAATCACCTCATTTGAAGACTTCTAGAACTTACAAAGGTAACCCTCATTTAAATTACTCTAGTATTCATTTAACTTTAGGTCACAGACAAAAGTAGAACAAGATGAAAAGGTATGGAGTTGTTGTAATCTGTACCTTTGTAGGGAATACCCACAAAAAATGAGATTAAAATTCTACTTAAAGAAAAATCCCTTTCTAACGGTACAAGTACCCCTTATTTATGGTATCACAGATTGAGAGGTAGAAAGGACATCAGAGGTCATTGAATCTAATTCCTTCATTTTTATTGGAGGAACTATGGATCAGGGAGGCTAGGTGACTTACCCAAGGTCAAGTAGGTAGCAGCAGGTGTCAGTGGTGGACCTGGAACCCAGAACCTGGGACTTCAAAGCTGGTGTACTTTCCACTGGACCAAGTTGCCTCTCTGTATTTTTCATTAAGCAACAAAGAGGTAGAAATCAGGGTATGGTGAAAGGGAATGCTTAGCTAACATAAAGGATTAGATTAGAACTGAAGTGGTCTGGAATGAATTTTTTAAAACAGCGAGTTACTGTTTTGCCGTTCTCTCTTTTTCTCTCTGTCTCTCATACAAGAAGCTTGTGACTTACTCGGGTCATGTCAAGTTTTTAACACTGTACCTTTTACTAATGATTTCGTTTTAAGAAATTATATTCAGGGGGGCAGCTGGGTAGCTCAGTGGAGTGAGAGTCAGGCCTAGAGACGGGAGGTCCTGGGTTCAAACCCGGCCTCAGCCACTTCCCAGCTGTGTGACCCTGGGCAAGTCACTTGACCCCCATTGCCCACCCTTACCAATCTTCCACCTATGAGACAATACACCGAAGTACAAGGGTTTAAAAAAAATACAACAAAAAAAAGAAATTATATTCATCTACACATATGTAGTCTTTTGGCAGTAACTATGAAGTGGGAAAGCCATTAGGATACTATGGGAGAAGGACAATATCAGTTGAGCAAAACTAATCAATATATTTACCAAATCTGACAATATATGCAATTCACCATACCTATAGTCTACCACCTCTGCAGAAAAAAAGGAGAGAAGTTCATTTTCTCACCTGTGATCTAATTCTATAGCCTAACAAAATTCATGTCATTCCCCCCTATCCCTGCAACTTCACTGATGGAGGAATTCCCTCTCCTAACACAGTTTAGCACCTGATTTATAACTTTTGATTTCAGGGAGTAATCCTTGGCACTGAGGAGTGACTTGCCCCTAGTTCACATAACCAGTGTGTAGGCAAGCAACAAAAATCTATGAAATACTTACTATGTGCAAGTGCTATACTAAGCACCGGGGATACAAATACAAGCAACAAGAGAGTTCTGGCCTCCAAAGAGCTTTCATTCTAACAGGGAAAGATGGCGCAACACAGATAGCTGGAGGAGGTGGGGTGGCCCAGGGGTGCATGGTGCTGAAATCTGGGAAGTCACAAGTACAGCCTTGTTGGAGGGGAATAAAGATCCTAGGAAGCAGGACTTGAACCCAGTTCTTTCCACCTCCAAAGTCAAGTCTCTATTCCCTTCCCCTCACTGGGTCTCAGAGTTTACACAACAGATATAACTCAGACAATATCTACGTAGAATAAAGCAAGGGTTATGTTGCTACACTAAAAGGTCACAGCCATGAAGTTTTAGTTGTCCCCGTATAGCCATAGGATATTTTGGCTGGGAGGAACCTTAGAAATGATCTAATGTGTCCCTTTCATTTCATACACCAGGAAACCGTAGCCCAGAGAGGTCATTTGAATGGGGCCACGTCCCAGAGCTAATAAACAAGAGCTGGGACTGAAGTGCCCGTCCTAGGACTCGGAACCCAGAGTTTTTATCCCATCACCCTGTTGCCTCTCACCAGCTCTATGGCTTTTTAATGTGTCCTTAATTAGCTGAGTTTAACAAGTTTGCTAAGTATTCAGGAGCCACCAAGCTCAATAAGGTGATTTTTCTTTTCTCACGCCCTACTTGAAAGTACTGGGGTGCTAGGCTTAGCGGGGATGCTGCTTAATATAAAGTCTGTTCTCTGAACCTATAGAAGACTCCAGGAAACTGTTTAAACTGGTTTATTGAACAAAGTAATTGGTAAAAGCATCATCTCTGAGAAGTTTGGCTAACCAAAGTGGATTATTTCCATTAAAGGTGGTGTACAAGAAAGAAGGCCATATATGAACAATCCTGATATGGGGAGGTGAGGAGAGCAGGATATTAAATATATAAAGAAGCTTTTTTATAGGCCTACTGAATCATAAAACATGTTCATAAATGGTTTGTGCTTATGCTTTGAAAATCCTGTGGTTTAGACATAGTTCACTGTTGAGACAAGTGATAAAAAGTGATTCTTGTTAGGTTGATTTTTTTTTCCAGACTAAAATAGGGTATTTTTTTTTTCTGATCTAGAGTTGTGACTTTACTGGTATATAGGGAACTCCCAGTATGGAAATGATCTCCCACCAATTCAGATCAGTCAGCAAGAATGTATGGTCCTATAGAATTGCCCAAGAAACACGAAGAGATTGTGACTTGTCCATGAACATATTGACTCCCAAGCTAGCCTTCTGATATAAATAATATAAATAGCTTCCTAATATGCTCAAATAAATATGAGGATTCCTTTTCAAAGGTCCATTTTGTTCAATGAAAACTTCTGAAATATTAATTATGCTTTATTGAACTTAAACCACTAGGGCTTGGCTTCTAGGATTCGCTTTTTCTTAGGGCCAAACTATTTGTGGAATTGGCGATATTTTCAAAGGTAAAGTAGAATAAATCATAAAATATTGCATAGGAATGGGCCTTAAAAGTCATTCTTATCCAAGCCCCTTATCTTTTAGACAAGAATATTAATCCCCAATAAGGTCAAGCCATTTGTTCCAGGTCATGCAGTTAACAGCAAAGCTATTATTTGAGTTTGAGGCAGTTTGATGACATAGAAATAGCAGTGAAGTTGGAATCAGAGGACATGGGTTCAGTTCCCATCTTGGCTCCCAAATACTTTTGTATTGAGGAAGCCATTTAACATTTCTCAGTGGCTCCCTAAATCATCTCATCTCAGTCATCTACAGAATGAAGTAGAACTAGAGAGTCTCTGTGTGACTCTTAAAGTCCTTTCTAAACTGATTCTTTGCTGCCTTTCGAGTCTCTTTATATCTTACTCCTCTCCACATACACTGTGCTCCAGTGCTACTGGCCTCCTTGTTGTCTCTCAAACAAAACAAATCGTTTCCCAATTCCAGGCATTTTTGCTGGTTGTCTTCTGTGCCTGAAATTTTTTCCCCTCCTCATCTTAGCTTCCTGGCTTCCCAGAGAGAAGCCTTTGCCAGTCTTTCTTAATCTTAATGCCTTCCCCCCTGAGATTATCTCTAATTTATCACACACACACAGTTAAGATTCAGTTGTTTGCATGTTTTTTTCCTCTTCATTAGACTGAGATCCTTTAGAGCAGAGACTGTTTTTTTTTTTTTTTGCCTTTCTTTGTATCTCCAGAGTTTATCACACTCTCTTTCCATAACAGTCAAATTAAAAAATACTTTTGAGTTGACATCTTAGCTCTAAATCTATGCCTTGAAATGACCAAGCCTCCTAATCTCAACCTGTTGTTCTTTTTACCATACTCCAAGGCTGGAAATATTTTAAATATAATATTTTCCATTATTTTTTATGTAGGGTCACAAGGAAAGGAGATTTAAAGGGTGAAAGGGATTGGGAAGAAGGTTAGGATGATGGAAGGAATTGAAACATCATTCTGTTCTTTCTGAAATCCTTTAGATGACTGTGGGAAGGATGGAATCTGTGTAAAATGACTATGGTAGCCTCTGCCTGATCTTAGTACCTCTTAGTAGTCTTTTCAATTGCTTTGCCTCACCCGCCTCTCCCCATTATCATTTAGTGGCCAACCCTCAGATGCTGGGATTCTTCCAGTGGAGTTGGGCTGATCCTCTAGTGACCAACACAGTATCCCGCCCGAACATGAAGGCTTTCTAATCTGATAAAATCAGTGACAGAATGGGCTATGTTGGCAAAACCTTTAGGAATCCTGACATCAATTTCAAAGGTTAAAAAGAGACTCTTAGGTCAAGTCACAGATTCTTGGTGTGGTTTTTTTTTTTTTTTTTTTTTTTTTTTTGTCACTTTCCTCCCCCTCTTCCTTTTTGTCCTCTTTGAAGTTCTATACACAAATATTGTAACGACCTGGCTGAAGCTGTTAGTCATCTATCATGTTTCCTGTTTAGTACACAGAAAACCAAGGCTGTCTTGAAAAAAGGCCTTAATGAGGTTTTGTGGTTAAAGATGAGATTTACTCTCTCCTCATCAGTGTAAAATAGTAAAACACATTTCTCAGGTCAGTAAAATTCAGTGCCAAAATCATTAATTCAAACGCAAGATATATAGTTGGCTTCATTTTCATTTTATTTAAATTGGAAAGTTAATGGGATCCATTTTGCATGATATAAACAGGTAACTACTCTGAATTAGCAGAGAGATTACATTAGCATACAACAACCTAGCAGATGACAATATTAAGAAAGGCTCATATTTCAAAAGTACTTCATAAAGCATTTCTCTCACAGTAGCTCTGGGAGGTAATAATAATAATAGGTAAATTTATGTAGCACTCACTATATGATAATAATAATTGTTGTTATTATTGTTCAGTCAATCCCGTCATGTCCGAGTCTTTGTTGGTCCATTTGGGGTTTTCTTGGCAAAGATACTGGAGTGGTTTGCCATTTTTGTCTCCAGTTCATTTTTATGGAAAAGGAACCGAGGCAAACAGGGTTGAGTGATGTGCCCAGGATCTGAGGCCAGATTTGAATTCAAGAAGATGTGTCTTCTTTACCCCAAGGTCCTTACTTACTTAGCGCCCCCTGGAAATTAATTTTTTAAAATTTTAATAGCAATTAATAGAAAAGATATATGTATGAATGTTTCTACCTTTTTTGTAAAATATAGTAAAGAAAGGTGTAAATTAGAAACATTGAACTTTGAAATTATGAAACTATTTATTGAACTCAGAATAGAATGTAATACAAAAAAAGTATGGCCATCACTACCTCTCTGGATCGCTGCAACACCCACCAGGGGGCGGTGGCGCCCACTTTGGGAATCACTGACCTATACTGTATGTAAAATGCATGTGTGTTACCTTGGATGTCTGTGTGTCCACACAGGTTTGTCTAAACATGACTCAGAGGGAGCTGTGAATGGATATACCTGTCATCTCATCCATTCCTCTCCAAGGGAGACTTTGATTTTTGCCAGAAGGGGAGCAAGAGATTGAAACCTTGAGGCTGGTCTGTTCTGTGTTCCACATGCAAGACATAATAGAATAAAATTCCATCTACCTTCCTAATTATTGTTATTCTAAGGGAAATGATTTTGGGGCTCAAAATATTGTTATGGTCATTGTGCCTTCCCAGGGAAAAAGCATACCAAGTTCCAGCTGAAGGCTTCTCTTCCTTTTCACCAAATGCTTGTTACCCAAAGACCATCACAAATATTGAATAGTGATCCACCGTGAAAGACTTAATTATTATCAGCAATGCAAGGATCCAAGACAACTTCAAGGCACTCTTGGCGAAAAAGGCTATTCCACCACGGCAGAAGGTAATGATGGAGTCTGAATGCAGATTGGAGCATACCACTCTTCACTTTATTTTCTCTATGAATTTATCTCTGGCTAAGTGATATTTGTCTTCTTTCATAGTATGATGGCATGTGAAGCCATCCACCAACTCCACAAAGATTCCTAGTGGACAGGACACTCAGAAAGGGGAACCAAGGACTGAGAGAAAATGGGTTACGGGTTAAGGACTAAGGGAAAGAGAATATAAGGCGAGAATAAAGACAGGCAGACAAAGAAAGTTCTGGCATAAGGTAGTCAGACAGCGAGTGAGCTCTGATGGGCAAGAGCTTCCTCCTCAACTGCCATATAGCTACTTTTAATGGGGTTATCACAGTATAGGGGCAATGGGGAGAGCCAAGTGGTCTGATACGTGAACATTACAAGGTAACCATCATGAGACACAAACTGCTGGATTCTAAGACAATGCCCAGATTAGGAGTTCCATATGGGCTAAGGCATCTAAGGTTGTTTGGTACAAATGTTAATTGATTGTTGTAGGTAAAATAAGGAGCCTGAGATAACTGACCAGTCTTCTGGAGTGTAGCCTTAGGGAAGGGCTAGGAATTTGGCTAGGTTGAGGTTCAATTTAACTCAAGGCTATAGAAATCAATCATAAGCAATAGGAGAGTCAGTTTTTGAGCACTCTTAAAATAACATCAAAATTAGTGTATACCTGGATTGCTACAGCATGGAAATATGCATTATATGATAATATGTGTACAATCAATATTATATTACCTGCTGTCTTGGGGAAGGTGGAGGGGGAGGGAAGAAAAAAAACACGAATCAAGAAATGTCAGCAATTATTAAAAATTGTATCAACATGTTAAAAAAAGAAAAAATGACCCTCAAACTCCAAATTATTGAATAGAAAATAAGCCTACTTGTCCTAGCTAATGGCAAACAGAATGAGGAAAGTTACCCAGATTAGAATATTCTAGACAAAGGGCGAGGCAGTTGGGTGGTTCAGTGGATTGAGAGCCAGGCCTAGAGATGGGAGGTCCTAGGTTCAAATCTGACCTCAGACACCTCCCAGCTGTGTGACCCTGGGCAAGTCACTTGACCCCCATTGCCTACCCTTCCCACTCTTCTGCCTTGAAGCCAATACACAGTATTGACTCCAAGATGGAAGGTAAGGGTTTAAAAAAAAAAAAAAGAATATTCTAGACAATACACAGAGTGACTGAGCTCTCTCACTGGGAGTGATCTAATGAGAGATCTCTGCTCTCCTGAGAAAGCCCTTACCTAAAGGGAAAAGCCATGAAGATTCACTATGATAAATTAGAAATAGAGACTATTTCTTCCCAAAGGTTTTCTGTTTTTCTAGACCCTCTCCCTGAAAATTTCTGGAACCTTCTATGTCCCCTCATAGCTGAAAGCCGGAAAAAAAACAATTTCTCTTCCCTCAACTTCTTGATAATCCTGATCCTCACAGAGAACATCAAGAATAGATGGCATAGTGGATTGAATGCTGGGCCTGGAATCAGAAAGATTTGAGTTCCAATCCACCTTCAGACACTTACCACCTCTGAGACCCTGGGAAAGTCATTTAACTTTCATTTTTCTCAGTTTCTCCATTTGTAAAATGGAGCCAATAATAGCACCTACTTCCTAGGGTTGTTATGAGCATTAAATGCAATAGTAACTGTAAAGTATTTAGCATGGTACCTGGCATGTAGGAAGTGCTATATAAATATTGGTGATTTTTATTCTCTCTACCAATGAGAGGAGTTTTATGCCAGTGTACAAGCTTGAATCCTGAGTTACATGTAGAAGTGTATACAGAATAAAAACAAACTAAATCCAAGGTAGTTTGGGAGACAGAACATTAGCAGTTGGGGGAACTGGGTTGGGAGAGGACCAAGAAAGGGTTTTGTGTAGGAGGCAGGGAGAATTTTGAATCAAGTGAGAGATTCTATGACATGGAGAGTGGGAAGAAGTGCATTCCAGGCACAGAGAACTGCTAATACAAAGGCAAAAACTTGGAGAGACAAAGTGCTGGGGAGGAAGGCAGAAAAGAGAGAAGGTCAGTATCGTTGAACCGTAGAGTGCAAGAATTGAGAAATGAGGCATTATATAGCTGGACAGAGGTAACAATAATCAACATTTCTATAGTATTTTAACAATTGCAAAGCCCTTTACATAAAATTGTCTCATAATAACCCTGTGATTGAGATGCCATAGGTATTATTTTTCCGGCAGTACTGATAGAGTCAGAGAAGTTGTTTCTTGCCTCCGGTCACACAGCTATTAAGTGTCTGAGGTCAGATTTAAACTCTCAGATGTTCCTGATACCAGGGCTAGTGCTCTATCCACTGTACCACTTAGCTGCACAGAATCATTACTTCCTTAACTTAAAATTATTTATCACATCATTTTATAGTTCCAAAGTAATTCACTTACCTTATGTAATAATTAAAATTATGAGGCCAATAGTAACTTAACTTTATTAAAGCAAATTAATAGGAGTAATGAAGAGGGGCAAAAGTAGAGAGATACTTGGCTTTCTAATCTATTGACCACCATGATGGGCCTGTGGCTAATTCCAATAAGGGTTCTTTTCGCTCTCCACAATCCCTCCAGAAGACCCCAAAGACCACTTGGTCACCCCTTAAAAGTTCTTTTCTCCACCCACTAGCTCTCACACGTCTCATCTCAGGAACCAAACATAGTTTCTTAATTTGCCTGGACCACCCAAGAAGGGCAGTGGCTGTAGGATCAGTTTCCCCTCTTGTTTGTTCCTGGGTTCTTTAACTTCCTTTCTCTGAGGGCTTTAATTTACTCTGAATTTACTCAGTGGTCTTTGGCTTCCAGGTCACTGAGAGATGATGTTTAAAAAAGGCAACATAATAGAGAGAAAAATTTGCTTCCAACACTTAGCATATATGAATCTCCCAGCAACCCCGTGAGCTCATTCTTTAGGAGGAAACCGAGTCTCAGGAAGAGGCACGATGACTTGCCCACACTGGTCAGTGACAAAATCAAAGCTCAAACCTAAATCTCCATATTCCATGTCTAGTATTTTTTCCTCAGCACCACAGGCATCTTGGCAAGTAGAGTCGGGATGGTGGGTGGTGGGTAGGGTTTGAGGAGCTCTTGGATCCCATAGTATTCATATGGTTTTCAAGGGAAAGGAACCTGTACTTATTTTGAGTGTGGGTGCAAAGGCGACTGAACTTGTTCCAGTATGATTATGAGTCAAGCCAAAAAAAGTTCAAGCCAGTTCATGTAAAAAAAAAGAAAAATGCAAGCAGAAATAGTTATTTTTCTTTTTAATCCCACTTTTGGTTCCACCTTAACTTCAAAATAACTGCTCAGGGTCAATAAGAGTTTGAGGGGAGGGAAGAAAGCCAACCAGACCTCCACACTGGTCCAATGAACTTTTCTGTCTACTTAGAGGCTGGCTCTGCTTCCTTGTCCTGAGAACTAACACAATTAAGCATTACCCGGAGCACCTTCTCAGCTTAATATTGATGGACATGGTTGAAGTTTTCTCATTTCCCCATGACAAGGGAAGGCAGATGCCTGAAAATTCCACTCCACTATATAATTTTGTATTTAAATAGACAGGCTGGTGGGAGATGATGGTTAATTTCTTGGAAACTGACCAACCAAGAGTTCGTTTTCTAATTTCCTTCAGTTTAATTCTTCTGAAGGAAAAAAAAAATCCTCAGCATGGTGTAAGCCTAAATCTGTTTTTGATTAATAATGCCCCAGTGAGCAAAAATTCTCCTGTTTCAGATGCCCCTTAGCGGCTAGATATAAATAGTTTAGACAGAAAAAATGCCTTTCAAAATAAAAAAAAAAATTTAGGGCAGGGGGTCCAGCCTTGGAATTTGTTCAGTATCTGAACCCTCACTGTAGAGATTCCCTCTACCAATAAAAATCAGTAAGTCTTCTGTAGCTTAAAGTTTCAATGTGGAAGTATTGTAAGGTTAAATAACTTGTCCAGGGTCACACAGCAAGCTTGTGCCACAGGCCAGACTTGATCTCCAATGTTTTGTATTCCTAAGACTCTAGATACTATGCCATGTTGCCTTTCTTTAAAAAAAAAAAAAAAAAAAAAAGGAAGAAAAAACAGAAAACAGAAAACTGTTTTTAAAATGGTATGTGGCTAGAGAGCCATAGCCATAGCCAAGGAGACCTGGGTTTAAAGTCCTCTCAGAAACATGCTGAAAATGTCACCCTTAGCAAGTCATTTAACCTCTCAGTATGTCAGACAATCTCAGGGCTTTAAGGTGCCCAGCAGGTGCCCATCTGCCCTGGTAGAGGGTGTTTTTTTTCACTGAGTTCCCTACATCAAAGAAATCAAAGGATTAGCAAAAAAAAAAAAAATCTACATAAGCAGGAATTTTCTATTATGATCTTTCGTCTCACAAAACCTCATATATATAACAACAATTCTGGATTCAATTGTTAGCTTGGCAAAAGTTCCCTTGAACCTATAGAGAAAAGTTTCTGACCCTGATAAATTTGATGTCTCTAAAATAAAATTTAAAAATATAGTCAATGCTCGCATCTGTAAAGTGATCTGTAAAGTATCTGAGGTCAGATTTGAACAGGTCCTCTCAACTCCAAGCTTGGTACTCTATCCACTAGGACCTCTAATTGCCTCCAGTGTTTTACATTTCATGCCTAATGCCCCCTGAATCTATGAGCACAGTGCTGTGGGAAGGAGCTCTGAACTGCACTAAACCAAGAGACCTGGATTCTAGATCTAGTTCAGCATCTACAGAGTTGATGACCCTAGACAAGTCATTTCCCTTCTCAGAGTCTCTTGGACTTCAAGATCCCTAAATGCCCCTCTCGACTCCAACATTCCTAGGTTCTTGGTTGTTGGGTTTTTTGTTTGGTTGTTTGTTTTTTTTTTTTACATTCACTCAATTTCTGCCCCGAAATATTTTCAACTAAATACACCGGGAGAAGGACATGGATGTTTTAGCTTTCTTTCAACTCAAGCAAGAGAGATATGGTCATCAGGCTGCGCAGAAGAGTATGACAATTTACCTAAAGCTGTGCTGTGGGAGACTATTCAAGCTGCTGAAAATCTTAGAGGGGAATGTGAAAAAGAGCTTGTCTGACCCTTCCATGAACATCTGCCTTTACTTTTCTGTGCTAACATGTGTTCTTTCTTACCAACACATCTTTCTAAGCTATAATATCTGAACATTTCCAGGCAACTAACCAAAAACCATCGAGATAATGCTCTACAGTGGTCAGATACCACAAATTATATAACCGCACTGCTAAATTTATAACAGTACAAGTCACATAGTGGTCCATGGGAGGTTCTTTGCTTTTGCTCAGATTGTGCTCAAGGGAGGTATAAAGGAATCCAAGATGTCTCTGAAAAGGATATCTTAGTTTGGGTAAATTTAATCATTAGACTGTAGATTTAAATCTGAAAGAGGTCATTTATGTTTTTCTGGAGAGGAAATTGGAAGGGTTAAATGAGTTGCCCAAGGTCTCATCTAAGAGGGGGCAGCAAGGTGGTACAGTAGTACATAGAGCTCTGGACTGGGAATCAGGAAGATGAGCCTTCCTGAAATCAAATTTAGCTTCAGACACTTTCTAACTGTACGACCCTGGGCAAGTCACTCAGTGCTTCAAGTTTCCTCATCTCTAAAATGATCTGGAAAAGGAAATAGTAAACCACTTCAGTCTCTTTGCCAAGAAAAGCCTCAATGGGGTCACAAAGAGTCAGACACAACTGAAAAAGGACTAACCACAAAAAACAATTTAAAATAGGCTCAATATTATTTTATTTATCTCTCGTAATCCATATTCAGCTAAATTATAGATTCATATGGATTTAAGTTTAGTGTACAGGTATTTTAGATAATTATAATTCTCTCTTCTAGCTTGAGCCCCAAACCAGTTTAAAGGTGTGAACTTCCAGCATCAAATTCTGGATTAGATACTCCATCGCCATTGTACTAACAAGATCAGATAAGAACCAAAGTTTGAAGTAATAAAATATTAATTTAATGTATTAAAATTTAATAATAGTTAATGTTTCAAAACAAATCAATAGAAAGCATCTCTCATCACCCATTCATGACTGGGGAGTACAATCTTCTTCCCTGCTACCCTGCTTAGTATTTGTAAACAGTATCCTTCAAAACTCGTGCTCTCATGTGGAATGGTTTAGGTTCAGTGAAGTCTTGTTGGAATGGAGGAAGTGGCATATATTGGAGCTTTTGTTGCAAACTGCCCAAATATTGCTGCTTACAGAGTAATCCAAGGGGCAGATAGGTGGTGTAGTGGATTGAGATCCAGGCCTACAAGGGGAAGGTCCTGGATTCAAATACGACCTTAGATACTTCCTAGCTGTGGGACCCTGGGCAAGTCACCTAAGTCATTGTTACTGGCAAGTCATCGCCTAGCCTTTATTACTCTTCTGCCTTGGAACCAGTACACAGTATTGATTCTAAGATAGAAGGTAAGGGTTTTTATTTTTTTTTATTTTATTTTTTAGAATATTTTTCCATGGTTGCATGATTCATGTTCTTCCCCCACCTCCCCCCAAGGTAAAGGTTTTTTTTTTAAAAAAAAAAAAAGAGTATTCGGGGCAGCTGGGTAGCTCAGTGGATTGAAAGCCAGGCCTAGAGACAGGAGGTCCTAGGTTCAAATCTGGCCTCAGACACTTCCCAGCCGTGTGACCCTGGGCAAATCACTTGACCCCCATTGCCCACCTTTACCACTCTTCCATCTTGGAGCCAATACACAAGATGGAAGGTAAGGGTTTTTAAAAAAAAAGAGTATTCTTGTTGGATTCTGTATCTTTTCTGAGATAAGCTGGCTATCTACTCTCCCTAGCATGGGATCAAAGATCTAGACCAGTGGTTCCCAAACTTTTTTGGCCTACTGCCCCCTTTCCAGAAAAAATATAACTTAGCACTCCTGGAAATTAATTTTTTAAATTTTAATAGCAATTAATAGGAAAGATGAACACAACTGTGGCCATCATCGCCTCTCTGAATCGCTGCAGCACCCACCAGGGGGCGGTGGCACCCACTTTGGGAATCACTGATCTAGAGCTTGAAGTTACCCCAGAGACTATCTGTTGCAACCGCCTCATTATATCATTTAATAGATAAGAAAACTAAAGCCCAGGAAGATTCAAAATGTCCAGGATCATGCAGGCAATAAGCAACCAGGGAGGGATTTGAATTCAGTTGCTCTGGATCTAAAAAGAGTGCAAATTCCACTGTACTGAAGGACTTCAGGAATATAGTTCTCTTTTCTTGTTTTTCTGCCATTGTTGTTTGGGACATCTCAATTGAAATCTCTCAGAATCCAGTAGAAAATGCCTGTTTTAAACCTCCCTTTCCCCTCCAAACAATTTTTTTGGACCAAACAAACCTTTTTAAGTTGCTTTGAACTAAGGCACAAAGTATCAAGGGGATTAAAGTCCTGTGAGCTTTCATTAGACCTCCCCTTGGGTCGTAGGATCTTCTGGTAAATGGAGTGATGTTCTGCCTTTCATCCACGATGTTTACTTCCTTCTCAACTCTTGTACTTTTTTGGAGCCACAGCATTTGCTCTAGTCATTAATGATTTCCCTTTAGAGGAAAGGGTATGATTTAATTAATAGAGTTCATGTTTGCCCACGTATGAGTATGGGTGGGTGGAGGGAGCATTAAGGGAAGGGCATATGAGTAGAAAATAGAGTTTGGATAGCAGATTTATGAGCTACCTCACTGGGCACAACTCTGGTTTCCTCTTCCTCTTCCTCCTCCTCCTCCTCTTCATTCATCCTCCCAAACCTGTCCCTACCACTCTGGCAAAGAACAGAGAAGAAGCAAAAAGTGGACACATGAAGAGGAATACAAATGAAGCTCTCTTCTTACCCATTCCCCCCAAAACTGGTTTGCATAACTCTGCCAGATCCCCAGACTGCAATTGTCTGACTCAGCCATCTGAGAAGAAAAAAATCTTTCTTCTATAGAGCTCAGCTCTTTTGAACTTATTACCACATTTCTTCTCATTACATCCTTTTTATATTTTAATTTTTAAATTAAAAAAAAATTTTTTTTTAATTAAAACCCTTACCTTCCATCTTGGAGTCAATACTGTGTGTGTACTGGTTCCAAGGCAGAAGAGTGGTTAGGGCTAGGCAATGGGGGTTAAGTGACTTGCTCAGGGTCACAGAGCTGGGAAGTGTCTGAGGCCAGATTTGAACCCAGGACCTCCTGTCTCTAGGCCTAGTTCTCAATCCACTGAGCTACCCCTCATGACATCCTTTTTTTTTTTTTTTTTTTTTTTTTTTTTAACCCTTGTACTTCGGTGTATTGTCTCATAGGTGGAAGATTGGTAAGGGTGAGCAATGGGGGTCAAGTGATTTGCCCAGGGTCACACAGCTGGGAAGTGGCTGAGGCCGGGTTTGAACCTAGGACCTCCCGTCTCTAGGCCTGACTCTCACTCCACTGAGCTACCCAGCTGCCCCCCTCATGACATCCTTTTGAAGAAAGGAGGGACAGGCCTTTCTATGTGTCCTTAAGCAAATGAACCAGTTAATCAAATGTTTATTGAACACCTGTTCTATGCAAAAACTCAACTGAATAAGTGCTTTGCATGTCCTCCTGTGTACTAGCTATTGGGAGAAACAGAAAGTTTAGACAGAGCAAGTTCCTAGATAGAGTATGTGCATGCACAAATACTATGAAATAATACACATAAGCTTAAGAGAAGTCTGAGGAAAGTTAAAGTCATTCCTGCTCTGGGAGTGAGACATCTCTCACTGGGTTCCTTTTTCTTTCTGCCTGGACCCTGAAAACGAATGTTAAGAGGCTCAGAGTTTAGGTGGAATAGACTATGTGACCTCTAAGGCCTTTTCTCGCTGAAAGTTTTTGTGGTTCCTTCACCCTTTGAAATAACAAAGAAAAGGAAAAGTTGAGGGAAAAAAAGTTTTATTTCCTCTGTGTAAAGGTTTACTTATAGGGTCAGCATAATTTATATCTAATATAGTTCCAACATAATTTAAGTTTTTAGGTTGAGCTCTTCCCTTGGATCAATAGATAAGTGCCATAGCAAGAAAAACTGATCCCAAGGATTCCCAGGAGCAAAGCTGTATGTTGGATTAACGTCTCTCTTGGGCAGGTGACCCTTGATGCTTGAGCCTAGGAGGAAAACATGGCAAATTGTTATCTATCACAGTGGCTAATATAATGTAGTTAATGTTTCATAATGCACGTTACATGCATAATATTCTATGTCAGAAAAAAGAGGCCTTAGGAATTTCATCATGATTTTTCTCCATATATTAATTTTGTTGAGACGGCTTTCAATTAAAAAAATAATTGGCAACACATCTTTATGCAGTTTGGAATCAGTCCCTGCTCTTCCCTTCCCACAATTTAGCAAATATTGTGCCCTTTGTCAACATGCTGGAGAATTAGAGATAATGATTTGTTTTTTTTTTTCAGAAGAGATGAAATAGAACCTTCTGTTGCCATGAGACACCAAGAATTTCTCCTTTTTTACTGGCTGATTTTTACAACCTCCTTACCTTTTTTTTTTTTTTTTTTTTTATGTCTGTAAAATGAATTCTTCACTGAAATGTCTCTCAGGACAACGATGATGGATGATGTTAATAACAATAGGAGAAAGAGAGTTTAGGTAGATATGAGTTCAAGTCCAGACTCAGAGAAAAGTCCAAGAGGGAGGGCTGCCCAAGGCACAAAGAGGTTTTTTTTTTTTTTTAAACATTTGTTAATATTTATTTTTTAGAAAATTTAACATGGTTATGTAATTCATGCTCTTACTTTCCCCTTCACCCCCCCGCTCTTCCCCCCACCCATGGCCGATGCACATTTCCACTGGTTTTAACATGTGTCATTGATCAAGACCTATTTCCAAATTGCTGATAGTTGCATTGGTGTGGTAGTTTCCGGTCTACATCCCCAATCATGTCCACATCAACCCATGTTCAAGCAGTTATTTTTCTTCTGTTTCCACTCCTGTAGTTTTTCCTCTGAATGTGGGTAGTGTTCTTTTCCATAAATCCCTCAGAATTGTCCTGGGTCATTGCATTGCTGCTAGTACATAAGTCCATTTGATTTGATTTTACCACAGTGTATCAGTCTCTGTGTACAATGTTCTTCTGGCTCTGCTCCTTTCATTCTGTATCAGTTCCTGGAGGTCTTTCCAGTTCACATGGAATTCCTCCAGTTTATTATTCCTTTGAGCACAATAGTATTCCATCACCAGCATATACCACAATTTGTTTAGACATTCCCCAATTGAAGGACATACCCTCATTTTCCAGTTTTTTGCCACCACAAAAAGCACAGCTATAAATATTTTTGTACAAGTCTGTTTATCTATGATCTCTTTGGGGTACAGACCCAACAATGGTATGGCTGGATCAAAGGGCAGGCATTCTTTTATAGCCCTTTGAGCATAGTTCCAAATTAAGGCACAAAGAATTTTAAGAGACTTGCCCAGTGTCATACCTTGGAGGTAGAATGTGAACTCAGGTTTTCTTGGCTCTAAGTCCAAGACTCTACTCATGATCCTTTGCTGCCTCTGTAATATAGTGTTATGAGATAAGTGTATGTGAAACCTCAAGGGGAGTGGGGGTTAAGGGCTAAGTTGGCCTTTGACTTAGCTTTTATTTTTAAAAAAGGGCAAAGATTCCATAAGCAAAGAAGGAGAACATTCCAGGTATAGGTCCAAGTCCTGCTCCCAGAAGGAAGAGGGCAGAAAGCCTAGTGCTTAAGTTTCTTTTCCCTCCTACCCTCCCTTCTTTCCTTCCTTCAGCTTTGAAGAAAACTTCATCTCACTAGGGAAACAGGTATGGAATAGGTCCATTCTATCCATGGGGCATCTGTTCTAAAACCTACTGTGGATGGCTAAAACCATGGCTATAAGCAAACATCTGCCAGTTCCATATATATGTCCTTTCTCTACCTAATCCCAGTGTAAAGATTAGAATATATAATAACTAAGTATTATATTTTATGAAGTTTATTAGTAATAACTAAGGTTAAAAAAAAAAGAACTAGCTAACCCAGCCTGGTGGAGCGAGAAGAGATGGAGAGAGGGAGGAGTTACTGAGCTATATGGAAACATGACCAGGCAATATGGTGGAGAGAGGAGAGGAATTCTGGGAAATACTGAGGGAATTTTGGGGAACGTATATCCTTGTTCATTGTTGGTCATTTGAGCCTCCTCTCTAGAGTCTCTACAAATGCATTATCTTTTTAGTAAAGGCTACATGGAACAGTAGAAGAACACTGGATCTGGAACCATGGAGGCTTGGTTCAGCTCCTGATTCTATTACTTACTTTTTGACCTTGGGTAAGTCATTTCACCTACTTAGACCTTAATTTCGTCTTTGGTGTAAATGGAAACGTCAGGTTAAATGACCTTCTGGCCCTAAATCTCTAATTCTGTCATCTATATGATACACTGGCTTTTCACCTTTCTCTTTGTGAAAGAACACAAATAGAGGTGAAAGAAGGAAAACATTCATTAACGAGGTAAAGGCTCAGTTGCTTTCCAGTCCTTCTGGATAGACCACACAGTGCTCACTGTCCCAGTGTCCTAAAACTTTCTCTTCAGAAGGCAGATAAACTGGTTTGAGGGGAATTTCTGAGCTTATTATTCCTCAGTTTCCTGTATTGTTGTTTATTCCCCAACTATCAAGTTGAGGCTTAGTTTTCCCCCTGCCTTTCTTCAATGGCTTAACTTTCAGTTGATTTGAGTTTCCATGGGGCTCTAATCATATTTTTCCAAGTCAGTCGTTCAGGGAGGCATCTATGGCCTGTGATTGATCTCCTCTCACACTAATGGCCCATTGCCACTCTCATTATTCTCCAGATTTCCCTATTGTCTCAAATCTGTAGTAACCAGCCTGAAGTCTAGGGGAGAAATATTTGTCACTTAATTATACTTTAAAAGCACAGAACAAATCTCCTTCCAAATGTTCAGCATTGAGTATTCTGAAATGATATCAATTATAAAAAAATAATCATAACTCATTTACTTTTTAGCATCTGCTGAATTAAGACATTCATGAACTATTATGAGAGTTAACCAGAAGTCAGTGTTCTCTTGAGTTTACTGGCACAATGTCTCAAGCTAGAATGTCTTTGAGCAAAACATACATCAGTATTATAAAGTTCTAATTAAAAACAGAAATCATTCTTACCTGCAATGACCTTATGTAAGCAGGACTAATCTTCCAGAGAGAAAAAAGCATCTTCTCAAATTCTTGCTATCAGACTTCTGGCAAAAGAACTTCAGGATCTCACAGACACGGCAATGTGCCTTAGGTTGACATTTAATGAAATACAAAACCAAATTTGTTTTTTTCAGGACTTTCTATCCCATAGTACATTAAAAAGTAATATGAAAGTGAGCAGACGGGCATACAGCCTCAAACAAATATCCTTTCTGACTTGGTACAATTCCTTTCATAAGCCCAATACTCTCCAGTCTTATCAGTTTCAAAAACTTCAGTCAAGTGCATAAGCTGTCACATATGATCCATCTGGAGGCTTAGCTGTTGGCAAAAGGGCTGAACCTTTCAGCTAGGGGCAAGATATGCCCACAATGCAGCAGTTCTGCCCTGGGCTAAATCCACTCAGAAGAGAGGCAAGTCCTTATTAGCCCTAAAAACTGTTTAATCAAGTAAACCAAAAACAAATAGCAGCAGCCATTGCCAAGGGAGTGAGGGAAGAGTTTCTCATTAATCAATCAATCATTCAATCAATTCACTACAATATATTCACAAGTTTCTCATTTATCCCTACTCCCCAATTAACTAATAACTGTCATTGAATATGACTGGGAATTGAGAAATCATTTACATTGTCAAGTAATCTTTGAAAAACTGACATCTAATATTTGTGGATGGAAATGCCTATATGCGCAAAGAGAACCTTATTTTCTGCCAGCTTTCCTTGATTCCATTTAAATCTGTAATCTAATGCTTATCATTTCATAGGTTCCAAACTCCATTGTGATAATTTACTCAGGCCATACTCCTTATTGAGAGTAATGGAGGGTCTGCCTTTGCAAGGACAAACTGGGCTCCTAGTCACCTGCCTTAAATGGATTTATATGCCATAAACCAGTGGCATGATTTTATTATAGGTCAGAAAGAAACAGAGTTGATGTGAAAAGAATACAAACTGAAAATCGTCTCTCCAAAGATTTAAGAAAAGCCAGGAGGTGACAATGGGGGTTTGAGGGGTGGGATGTGTGTACGGGGGAATACTGACTCCTTCCTTAATGCCCCTGGAAATAAAACCTAAAATGGAATCGAATTTGGGTTTCCTACTTAGGATGCCATCTGCAGATCCATGCCTTTGGGACTGCCTTAGAGGTGAAGCCGCTTTAAAATGAGGTCTTTAGCAAGCTCACCTCACCTAACACAAATGAAAGAGAGAATCGAGAACTTCTGACCCTAGTCTTGATTTTATTCCCCCTCCTGCTTCTCTTAGTTTCCATTACTTTTGCCCCTTTAGCCTCTCACAAAATAAATTCCAATGTACTACTACATTCTAGTTCCAGGTTATTAGTTTAGGCTTATTTCACACCACACTCCCTTTTATCTACTCTAGGCTTTTGTCAGACTGGATCATCTAAACATTGATTTTGAGCTAGAAGGATCCTTTTTATCTCTAAGCCTGGCACTTTGTACATTATGCTACCTAGTTGCCCCTCCCCAAAATTTCAATTCTGAAATTTCTCTTTTGTATTTTTCTTACAATCAGACTTCTTTTCTCAAAATATATTCCAGGTTGGGGCAGCTGGGTAGCTCAGTGGATTGAGAGTCAGGCCTAGAGACGGGAGGTCCTAGGTTCAAATCCGGCCTCAGATACTTCCCAGCTGTGTGACCCTGGGCAAGTCATTTAATCCCCATTGCCCACCCTTACCACTCTTCCAACTAGGAGCCAATACACAGAAGTTAAGGGTTTAAAAAAAAATTAAAAAAATAAATATATTCCAGGTTGTGTTTTTATCTTTGTACTTTGAATATCTTACTTAGAACATAGTAAATAGTTAATAATATTTGTGGATATTAATCAAAGTTTTAGAAGCTCAGATTATCATGTTTAGAGTGGCACTTTCCTTTCAAGGTTTAAATATTAGGATAAAGAATATCTGTGAACAATAATGAATCTACTAAACAAAATCTCAAAGAGAAATAGCAGATAGATTAATCACATTTTAAACCTACAACCTCAGGGAATTGAGGGATTTGATCTTGTTTCCTTCAACACAGATTTTCTTTTGTCTCTACGTCCTCAGGACCTAATGAAGGTATTTCTCACTTTCCTTTTTTGTCATATTAACCAGTCAGATAGGTGTGACATGGTACTCTCAGAGTTGTCTTAATTTGCATTTCTCTAATAGTGATTTGGAGCACTTTTTCATTTGACTATAAAAATAGTTTTAATTTCTTCATCTGCAAATTGTCTGGTCATATCTTTCCTCATTTGTCAATTGGGAAATACTTTGTATTTTTAAAAATTTGACTCAGTTCTTTATATACTTGTCAGAGATACCTGCTATAAACTTTTCCCCCAGTTTGTTTCCTTTCTAATTTTGGTTGTATTAATTTTGTTTGTAGAAAATCTTTTTAATTTAATGTAGTCAAAGCCATCTATTTTATATCTCAAAGTTTTCTATGTCTTGTTTGGACATAAACTTTCCCCTTATCCATACCATTTCCATAAAATGTAAATTATTCCATGCTCCCCCAATTTGTTTATATCACTATTTGTAAAACAAGTATCCATTTCGATTTTATCTTGGTATATGGTACAAGGTGTTGGTTTAAACTACCTTTCTGGAAACTTGTTTTTCCCTGCTTATTTGGCTCCAGTCCTAACTCTGAAACCCAAGTTAATGTTGAATAGCTATAACTTGGAAAACCCCTTACAACTCATCAATTACAAACACGTTCATGTGTTTAGGATCTTCGATAATCAATCAATCAACATTTATTATATTTCTACCAAGTGCCAGGCTCTGTGCTGTCTAGAGAGAGAGGAAAGATTATAGTGGCAAGAATTTCCTATTTTCTTCCCCTTTCCAGGGGGCACTGCTGATCTTGTGTCTACCAAAAGCAGTAGTCTAAGGCAATTCTTTCCTTTGGGTCATTTCATCTTATTGGATTCACTGAAGTTTACTCTTCAAGTTCCTGACATTTGCTTTGCTCTCTCTCTTCTTTCTCTTACCTTCTCCCCTTTCCTCACTTTTCAGTTACCCCTCTCTTTTTTCTTCCTTCCCTCTCTCTCACTGTGCCTCCTGTTTCTGTCCGTCTGTCTCTCCCTGTAAAATATTTACCTGATTTTTTTTTTCCCTCCCTCCTCTTTTAATATGGAGAGCTCCTCCAGAGGGTCACAGACCTCATTTTCAACCTTCCTTTTTCCTGATCTCAATTGTTGGATATTCATTTTTGCGAGTAGAGTTTAGATCCAAATTCCCAACTGGTTCTTTCAAGGAACCACTGGAAAAAAGAAATCCCACTCAAGCTCTCAATTTTGGGGCTAGTGGAATCAAAAGTCAACAGCAAAAAAAAGGTCAGTTTTTGTGGAAATCAAAGGAGCTCCACTGTGGCCAGTGGTGTAGGGGGTTAGATTTGATTAAATTCTGCCAGTTACCCCAATACTTGCAAGTACATGGCCAATAATTTGAAAATATGTAATCAGCAGACATTCCTTCAGGGGAAAGGATTGGACCCAAATTTGCCCACGAGTATTAGCAATTCTTGATTAAAGAGCCAGGAATTTAACGGGAAAAAGAGATGGGAGTTCAAGAATTTGAGAGACTCGCTTGTCAAAACCAGGCTGTAGGGGGCAGCTGGGTAGCTCAGTGGGTTGAGAGTCAGGCCTAGAGACAGGAGGTCCTAGGTTCAAATCTGGCCTCAGACACTTCCCAGCTGTGTGACCCTGGGCAAGTCACTTGACCCCCATTGCCTACCCTTACCAATCTTCCACCTATAAGTCAATACACAGAAGTTAAGAGTTTAAAATTTAAAAAAAACAAAAAAAAAAAAACAAAAAAAAAAACAGGCTGTAGAATTGAATCTGTACTGGACACAAGAGGTTCTGTGCTGATACCAGGTGCCTAAGGCTGAAAACAGTGGCTGGACTATCAAGGATCTTCAAATCCCACTTCTGACACTAGATATGTCAACCTGAAATAAAGACTACCAAAGTATTAACAAAAAGGGTCTTTAATCAGGATAGAAGAATTGCAATTTGGGGCACCACACAGCATAGGGATGCAGGAAAGTTCACTCTCTGGCACTAGGAAATTGGAGCAGAGGGTGAGGGTGGGGGAGGTAGGGTTTAAATACACATCTACCAGGAAAGTGATGGGAGGGGGCAGCAATAGGGTGGGCTGATAACTAATCAGAAGATCTAGATGTGATTAACACCTGATAGATCAAAGGTTTTAGGAGTGGCAAGTTTCTTTTCTTTCTTTTTTTTAATCTTTAAATTCTGTCTTTATACTAAGTATCTGTTTCAAGGCAGAAGAGTGGTAAGACAGTCGGTGTTAAGTGACTCACCCAGGGTCTCACAACTAAAAAATGTCTAAGGCCAGATTTGGACCCAGGACCTTTTGTCTCTGGCTCTGGCTCTCTATCCATTGAGCCACCTAGCTACTCCTAGGAGTGACAAGTTTTCAGAGATATCATAAGATCTATTTCAACCATGAAGTCAGTGAGGTCAAGATAGCCTCTTCTGATAATTGCATTTAATAGCTGAAAAGAGGAGTTTAATTAAATAAAAACTGGAAAAGTAAATTGGAGGTATTTGGGGTTTTTTCCCTATCAGCACTGGGGAGCCAAGAAAGATAATTCTGAGTATCTTGATATAGAGTTTATGTTCAGCTTAATTTATAAAGCCTGAATATCGAGTATAGAATTTTAAAAAAAGGAACAATAGGTAATCCTATTATAAAAGTTATGCACTGACATTACTTGAACAAATAAATATACACTAGAGAAAAAAGGAGATGAGATACATAGAGTCATAGATCTAGAGTTTGAAGGGACCTTGAAGGACATCTAATACTAATCCATGTCCTCTGACTCCTGAATAATGTTCTTTCCACTATATTGCACTTAGGAGGACAACACAATGTTTTAATAATTACAATAATTTCACTAAGAGCTGAAAGTCTGAAGGAGGGCCATAGTAACAGATGAGAAAAGAAAGAGACAAAAGACATGGAAAGGAAGAATTCACAGGACTTGGGAATAGATTGGATGTGAGGGTGAGGGAAGAGTCAGACCACATTTCTATAGTACACTATAGTGTACAGAATACTTTTTCTCTTGCACATCTATGAGAAAGATAATGAAAGTACGCCACCCCCAATTTTAACTTTATTTATTTTCAGTTACATATAGAAACAATTTTTGACAATTGTTTCCTGACATTTTATGATTCAAGTTTTCTTCCTCCCTCTCCCACCTCCACCCAGATAGTAAATAGTCTGATATAGGTTAGACAGTGCTTCCATGCAATACATAATTCCAAATTGCTTATGCTTTAATAGAAGACGTATCACACATACAAAAAACTCATGAAGGGAATAAAGTGGAAGACGGCATGCTCTGATCTGTAGTCAGATTCCAACAGTTCTTTCTTTGGCTGTGGATAGTATTTTTCATCAGGAGTCCCTTATTGATATATTGGAATCCTGTTTTGTTGATAATAGTTTAGTCCTGTGATATTGGGAATTGGGGAGTCCTTGAACTAATTTTGAGGTCCCTGATCTAAACTTCCTGTGGACATTTAGGGCTCTTTCAAACTACATTTTCCAAGAGCCAACTGGCTTCTTCTCTTGCATAATCACATGGACAGGAAGCGTAAACAGAAGGATAAATAGTGAGAGGTTGGATTGGCACTTCCTCTTTTGGTGATTTTGGAGTGGAGCCAGGATGGGAGGAAGAGGTAACAGGGTGCTCATCTTTTAAAATGACTCTTAGAATGGCACGTGGCTTCATTTTTCTAATGGCTACCAATAATACCAACCTTTAAGACCCTAATATTTTTAAATCTATCCTTCTATATCCATTTTATTTCTCACAGTCCTTCAGAGTTGATCATCATATAATATTTCTGTTATCATGTACAGTGTTCTCTTGGTTCTGCTTACTTCACTTTGCATCAGTTCATATAAGTCTTTCCAGGCTTTCTTTTTTTTTTTTTTTTGAACTTATCTTGTTTGTCATCTTATGGCATAATAGTATTCCATTACAAACCTATACCACAACTTGTTTAGCCATTCCTCAATTGATGGACACCATCTCAGTTTTCAATTCTTTGCCACTATGAAGAGAGCTACTAAAAAATTTTGTACAGGTAGGTCCTTTTCTCATATTTCTGATCTCTTCTGGACCTAGTAGTTATTGGTGGGTCAATGGGTGCACATAGTTTTATGGCCCTTTGGGCTCATCACCCTCTTTATATAGATGAAGAAATTGAGAAGAGAGGTGAAGTGACTTGTCTGTAGTCAGAGGAACTGAATTTATGGTCTTGGTCATATCAAGGAGCCTAAACCAGATTAAAATATAATTGGGACAGCTGTGTGACCCTGGGCAAGTCACTTGACCCCCATTGCCCACCCTTACCAATCTTCTACCTATGAGACAATACACCGAAGTACAAGGGTTTAAAAAAAAATATATATATATATAAAATTGGGAAATGTTTAACAAGATAAATAAAAATGCAGTTCAACATAGATGATTCTAATTTGTGGTTTCCTAAATCAATATGCACCCTTACTCCAATCCCTTTCCATTTGTTTGAAACTGTTCATTGTAAGTTTCTGAAACAAGATTTGAACCTAGGTCCCCTGATTCTAAGTCAAGTGCACTTGCCACTTTACTATACTATATTCTGTAGTACCTACCTATTGTGCACTTAGTACTGCTGGGAATAAATGAAGAAAAAGACAGTCCCTGCTTTTAAGCCCATATAGTTAATTTATCACTTAGTAATTTTAGACACATAATGGGAACTCAAGAAATGATAAGTTTACTCAATTACTCTAAGTGAATTTTTTTAAGAAGAAAAAATAATCTATCACACTGCCTCAAAAATGAACTAGAAATCTGGAATCAGAGATTTAAAAAAATCAATTGTAAAATTTTAGTTTGGAACTTAGCCAATTGATTTTTCTCTCCTTTTTCCTGTTTTTCCTGGTTTGAAGTTTATTCATCTCTGTTTGACCTCTCATTCCACAGTTTCTGGGTTGTCCCTGCTGTTCATAAAGGGAATTTTAAAATACAACCTGTGTATAAAACAATATTTTATATTTCTAAAAAGTCCTACAGGATATCAGGGAACCTATTATAAATGAAATATAACAAGAAAAAAAGATGACTGGAAAAAATATAGAGGTATTAGCTAGAATAGTAAAAATAGTCTCAAAGTTGAAAGAGATCTTTCAGGCTATAATCCAAACTAAATTGGAATCTCTTCTATGGCACTCCCCCCCAAAAAAGGCGTCTAGCTTCTATCTAAAGACCTCTAAGAATTGGAGAAGGACTGCATTCTGGATTTCCCTTAACCCTTAGGGTAGAAAGCATTCCTAACTCATCTCTACATCATCATATCCCTTGCATCCTTCAAAGTTCAACTCAAGAGCCACCACCTATAGGAAGCCTATCATGCTTTCCCTGGAACTGATACACTCCCCAAGAAGTTACTTAGTATCTCTTTTGCATTTAATTTTCTATGTATATCCTTCCAGCCCCCCTTGTAAATTCCTGGAGGTCAAGGGACTTTAGAAAGGTTTGTTGAATGAATGAGACACTTTCTTGGCACTAAGGCAGTCTTGGGAGTGTTCTGATAGTAAATATTTTTCTCTTTTACATTGAGCCAATATCTGATTCTCATCACCTAGTTCAGCTCTCGTTGGTCAAGTAGAACAAGTCTAATTAATTTTCTACTTATCTTCAGATACTTGAAGACAGTTTAATAAGTCCTTCCTAAACCTTCTCTTCTCCAGAGTAAACACCTCAAGTACTTTCAACTGTAGGAGTTACCATTTACTCTCCAGTTTTCTCACTCATCCTTCTATGGACCTCCTCCAATGTGATGATGTCACTTACCAATTTACTGCCACAAGCTCTCTGCCCTTAGAAAATAGGATATGTACTAGTTAAATTTGGGTTACTGGCCAGTTGTTTTCAGTAATGTTTGGCTCTGACTCTATTTGTTTTTTTTTTTGGCAGTAGAATGATTTGCTATTTCCTTCTCTAGCTCATTTTATAGATGAAGAAATGGAGACAAACAGGGTTAAGTGACTTGCCTAGAGTCACATAGCAAGTGTTTGAGGCTAAATTTGAACTCAGGAAGATGAGTCTTTCTGAGTTTTCCTGAGTTTAGGTCTGACATTCTATCTACTATGCCACTTACCTACCCCACAAAAATTGGAGTCTGTGATAATGAGATTAAATCTACCCTGCCCTTGCTTAGATTTAATCACCAAAGATGTAAACCCTACCACTTGATTCACAAGTGGGGAGGTCTGTGACCCACGTGTGCAAAAGTGGGTGATGAATCAGATTTGACTGACTACTCCGTGGGCAGTCCTAAGCAAAGCATCTGTTGTGATTGGACACGTAAACTAGAAGGAAGGTACAGGAAGTGACGTGAAAGAAGTGCTTTTAAAAGGGAATGACAACTTCCTGTAGCTCTCTTCGGGTTTGTGTCTTGGACCTGAAGGAGCTCTTCTTGTTCATGTCTTGGACCTGGATTAGTGCTGGCTGAGACCTTTGGACTAAGTGAGATTGCTCTTAATCTCTCCCTTAGAACTACATGTGGTGAATGTAAAGACTAAATCTTTCTGGATTTCTCTGAAGGAACTCTCCTTTCAAGAAAGGACCAGAGACTAAAGCTTTTGCTTCATTCATCCCTGGCCCTCAGGACTCAGGGACTCTCAGCTCAGCCTTCTCCAATTGAGGACTACTGCCTGGGTTGAACCAGAGGCCAGAGCAAATTGCTCAATCTGTTAGATTACTTATCCTACCCTATCCTCTCTCTGATTTTCTTACTTTCTCTCCCTCCTCTCATTTGTAAATAAACTACCATAAAAGTCATTTTGACTTGAGGCTTTTTTATTGGGGATTGATATTTATTCAATTCCCTGGCGACCATCCTTTTTAATATTCACCCAACAAAAAAACCTCCTTTTTTTCCCTTACAATTCTAGGGTTGGACTAGTCCAAAGTATAAAGGAAACTTATGTTCATCACTCCAGTGACTACATCTGAATTGGAAGAGAAACTATGAAGCAATTAATATAAGACACGCAAACAAAGAGTCAAATGCAACTGAAAGCAACTAAATAACAATATAGTGAATAAATAATAATAAATAACAACATAGTGAGTTATATATGCTATATGTCCATGTGTGCATATGTAATACATTGTCAATCATTACACACACATATATTGTTCCACATTGATGGTAGAAATATATACACACATATACATATACATGCATATGCATATATAAAATGACAGATTTCTTTGATGTGTTGTTTACTTTTGCTGAGTTTTTTCCTTTTAAAAACATTTTTTAAAACTAGAGGCAGGGGGCAGCTGGGTGGCTCAGTTAATTGAGAGCCAGGCCTGGAGACGGGAGGTCCTGGGTTCAAATCTGGCCTCATACACTTCACAGCTATGTGACCCTGGGCAAGTCACTTAGCCCCCATTGCCTAGCCCTTACCACTTTTCTGCCTTGGAACCAATAGTCTGTACTGGTTCCAAGATGGAAAGTAAGGGTTTTTATTTTTAAAAATATATATTAAAAAAACAAACAAACAAACAAAAACTAGAGGCAGCTAAGTGATATAGTGCATAGATCTCTGGAATTGGAGTTAAGAGAACCTGAGTTCAAAATATGAGATAATGAAAGAGAAATCCCCCTTAAAGGAACTATAACCAATATAGCATGCCTGGGAGTCCACCAGCTAAGACAAACCCAGGAACCATAGGATCACAATTACAAAACACTTTTCATATAAATAAAGCCTGATCTAAACAATTGGAAAAATGTTAATTGCTCCTGGACAGGCAAAGCCAATATAATAAAAATGACAGTTCTTCCTAAATTAATGTATCTATTCAGTGCCAATCAAACTACCCAACATTTTTTTCATAGAGCTAAAAAAGGTAAGAACCTGACGAGGAAAGCTTTTTTGAATTATTAAATTCTTCATTAGTCACAAGAAACTGTATTCTTAGACATTCCAGATTAAAATTATAGGGTGAGGCAAATGAATTATGTTACTAGCTCATTCAGTCTTCTTTTCTGTTCTTGCTTTATCTTGGGTCTGTGTGGCTGCTTAAACCATACTTTGGATTTTGAGTTCTCACTGTGCCTAAATTCGAAGATTCTAAAAATGTTTGTCTGAGCCAATCCTGGCTACATTCATTTGACCCACTATTTTTCAATACAGATAGCATTATATTTGATATCTTATCATCAATAATTAGGTTTGTGGCACTTCTGTCATTTATCTTGCTGAGCTTCAACTGTTTGCTCCAGGATAAACACACTTCTGGAGCTAGCCTTATGAAGTAATCTTCTAAACAGTACAAGAAAAGTTTACGAAAGAATATTCCTTCTGACCTCAAAACAGGAGCTGCTAGGATGATTCATGATTGAAGAGAAATCTTTCCTAGTATCCCATCCTATTTTGCATATCCTTTAAAAGTCAGACAATTATTTCCTACTTTCAGTATATACCCCAACATACTCATCGGCACCCACCTGCCTGAGGTGTTGTGGCACAGTGTAGAAAAAAACCAAACATTAGAATTCCTCTTGCCTCTATCATTAGCTACTTGGTTTTTTTTTCCTTTTGTAGATTTATTTATTTTTTTTAATTTATTTTTTATTGATTAATTAAGAAAAAATTTCCATGGTTACAGGATTCATGTTCTTTCCCTCCCCTCCCATAGCCAACGAGCAATTCCACTGGATTTTATATGTGTCATTGATTAAGACCTATTTCCATATTATTGATATTTGCATTAGGGTGATTGTTTAGTGTTTAAATCCCCAATCATATCCCCATTGAACCATGTGATCAAGTAGTTGTTTTTCTTCTGTGTTTCTACTCCCACAGTTCTTTCTCTGGATGTGGCTAGTGCTCTTTCTCATAAGTCCCTCTGAAATGTCTTGGATCATTGCATTGCTGTTAGTAGAGAAGTCCATTACATTCGATTGTGCCACAAGTGTATCCGTTATTAGCTACTTGTGAAAACTGAGGTGTCACCCTTTCTGGGACTCACTTTTCTGATCTTTAGAATGAGGTAGTCAGACTGAATAAACATTTAGAAAGTGCCTACTTTGTGCTAGGCAGTAGGCTGGTGGGCTTCTAAAGTCTCTTTTGAGTTCTAAATCCAATGATACGATTACAATAGTTTTTTCACAGGGCTTCCTAGTTTTCTTTTGATCCATCCCATTTTCAGCTGTCATATTTATCTGATTTTTTAAAAAAGTTGATGTCTTTTGTTTTTACATACATACATTTGCCAGAATGCTCTTTCTCTTGCCCGCCTCCCAGGGAGACATTCCTTATTTATCTTATTAATCCTTAACATTTATGTGGTGCCTTAAGGTTTGCAAAGAGCTTTATGAATATTATCTTATCGTCTATTAATTATTTGTCATTTATTACAGGTGAGGAAATGAGGAGGCCAGAGTTTAAGTGATTAGTCTGTGTTGACCTGTAAGGACGCCTGCTCCCTGGAGCTGAAGTGGGACCTCTGCTCTAGCAGCACTGGTGTATGATGGGTGTCTAAGTGACAACATCCCAAGTCCAATATCCTGATTTGATATGGTGATACTCATTTACCTCGTGCGAACAGGACCCTGGGATTATATTATGTTTGCTTTCAGCCCTGACATTTTCTCAGCTGTTTTTGCATTCAAGAGATTTTAGCTACTGGATTTACATTCCCTAAATTCTATTTTATTCTTGCTCCTAGAGACCCTAAAGCAACAGGCAGATTTTTAAATAAATCAAATACAATATGTAAATATTTAACTGAAAGAAAATGTTTGATTTTGAATCTTGGCCTACATGGCACCATCTCACAATCTTTTGACATTTAAAAAATTTAGTATGAATCTCATACTTTCTCTTCACATACTTCCCTAAGGATGTCAAGTCTGTACTTTGCCACGGGGCATAAATTCCACATTTCAAACAACTAATTCAAAAAGGACATTCGGTGTTATGTCCACCTTAACCAGTAAAAATAATTTCCCTGCTTTTGCAATTTTGCTCGGCAAATAAAAATTCTGACCTTCCTTTTAGGCAGTGTTAACTACATCACCCAATTTCAGTGTTTTCAGAATTGATGAGCCTTGCATGCTGCTGTTGAGTCTATCTGTAAAATGAGGGGATTTAGACTGATGTCTATTGTTACAATGACTTCCTCTGATGTTATAAAAAATATAATTTTCAACCTACATGCAGAAGCCATTTCATTTGCAAATAGCTTTCTGAACAAACTGCCTAAAGGCTGAAAAATGAATGAATGCATGAGAAAGCCTTAAGTGCTTACTATGTGCCTGGGACTGTGCATAAAATTTAAAAGCAAAACCAAAAAGGAGACAGCCCCTGTCCTCAAGGAGCATAGATTGTAATACAGAAAGAACACACATACAGGGTTCAGTCAGGGATGTCCCAGCAATGGTTAATGGAGTTGTAGAGCAGTTGACTGACATGTTCTCTTGCTTTGATTATTATTACAAGAGTTGGAGGAGGAAAGGGGTTGAGATGAGGCGTGGGAGAGGGTTAGGAAGCATGGAGTGAAGATATCCAGAAAAGCATGGTGGTGGGGGTCTAGAACCACCTGCAATATCAACACCTTTGGACAGAAAGAGATGATTGAGGAATACCACTGTGAAGTTGTTATTGGCTTTTGTGAAAAGCACAAAGAATAAAAATAATGATAATTATTAGAAAGTGAGAAATTTGTATTTTAAGAACTTGATTTGGAAGAAAAAAGGGGTTTTATATAGTGGAATGAGCACGTTACTGGCACTCAGGAATTTAGGATCAAATCCTCACTTTGCTACTAGTAGCAATTTGATATCAGTTTAGTTCCTTTTAGGTTAGTTTCCTTTTAGTTTTAGGTTACTTCCTTTTAGATTTATAGTTCAGTTGCTTTCCTTTGCTTCTAGTAGTTATTTGATATTATGTTGGTGCCTTTCTTCCTCTTGGCCCCAATTTCCTCTTTTGTAAAATAAGGGAGATAAGTTTAAATTATCATAAGGGCCACTTCTGGCTCAAAATCTCATGATCATAATTAGAATTGTAGTCCTGTGTGTCATCGACTGGGTGCTTTGGGCACACAAGACAGACAGACAGGCATAGCACCCTTGACCTCTCATGGCTGACTTATTTCCTCATTAAGATTCTCAGTCTCTCCCTGGGGTTTAAGTCTAGGACATGATTTCTAAATTTTTTTCACAGATTACTAAAAACTGTTTGACTTTACCTCAGTCTGAGGTGAGAAAGAAACTTGTTCTTGCTCAATTTCAAACTGCACATCTATAATGACTTTTCCACTGTCTCACCGTGTGACTTCTCAGAAGTCTATTTCAGAAAAAAAGGGGAAAGGGAGGTAGCTGGGTAGCTCAGTGAATTGAGAGACAGACTAGAGACTAGGGGTTCTGGGTTCAAATTTGACCTCAGACACGTCCTAGCTGTGTGATCCTGGGCAAGTCACTTTAACCCTTACTGCTCTTCTGCCTTAGAACCAATACACAGTATTGACTCCAAGACGGAAGGAAAGGGTTAAAAAAGAAAAAGATAAAAGGGGGGGAAAGCTATATGCAATGGAGATCCACAGATTTCTATATAGACCTCTCTTTCCATTCTCCTATGTATGTGGAAATGTTCATGTCTATCAACTTAATTAAAAAAAAGAATATGGGATTTTTGCTAGAAAAATGGTCAGAGGAAATTCTTAGAAACTTTTATGGAGCAACCTACAAACTTTTAACCTTTGTTCCTCCTGTATCTTGCTGAAAATATCTCTGGAGAAGGGGTTACAGATTAATAAGGATGATGAAACTGTTCATTAAATGAGTCATACCCTTTCATCCAGAAATTTCTCTAAAATGCCCGTGGTATTTCATTGTATTTCCACTGCATAGTATAATTTCACTTTATTCCCCCATTGATTAGAGGATGCTTGAGAAAAAACTATGGCTTATGAAAGTAATGGAATAGTAGTAAGAAATTATGAAAATGAATTAATTTTCTTAGTGTTTTTCATAGTATTATATGAACGTATAATATATATGGGATATGTACATCCCATAGTATTTAATGGGTATGAATTGATGATGAGAAATATTTGATCCATAAAAATATAATTTCCACTTCAAATTGTCTTGTATTTTGTGCTTTTTCATTAGTCCCAAATTAAGAACCCAAATTAAGAACCCAAAAGGCTACATTTATTCTGGTGGTGTGATACACTGGAAAGAAAGATCTTTGAGTCTGGAAATGAGTTGTCAATTCTCTCTTCCCCTTCTCCCCAGGATACCTACTAGATAAGACCTTAGGAATATTATTTAACTACTCTAGGACTCAGTTTCCTTATATGTAAAATAAAAATAATATTCATTCTATTTACTTATTCCATGTGTTTGTTTTAAGGAAAATTATTTATAAATTCTAAGGCTTGGTATAAATGTTGTTATTATTACCCACAGAGTAATTTAGGACTTACTTTAATATCCATTCTCAAAGCTATATTTATCTTTCTTCCTACTCTACTTCTATCTACCTACACACCTACATGTTTACAAATTGTATGTGTGGTCTACATAGTCCCCTGGGCTCTAAACTTGGAGAGACAATTACCTTACCCAAAACAAATTGTCCCTAAACACCTACTTTCCAAAGGATCAAAAAATAAACTCTTGTGAGCAGCAAAATTTTCTGCATGTTTAGCATGTTTCCTATTGGGCAAATCAGTTCTCCTTTATGAGATTCTGTTTCCTGAGGTATAAAGTGATGAGTTTGGAATTGATGACTTCTAAAGTCCCTCCTTTTCAGCCCTGAATTTATGATCCTGTAGTGTATTGTCCTATGATCTTAAACTTGATGTTCAGAGGGAAGATCACGTATGTGAGAATATCCTAAGTTGGCTTCAGTGCCTACAAGAATCCATAAAGACCTGGGAGCAAATCCTGCCTCTGAGACATACTTGGCCATGATGTCAGTCAAATCAGACAGCTCTTCATGCCCTAAGCAGTCCTCCAATTCTACAAGGTGCATAAAAAGTGCCGATCTATACTGGTAAAGAGAATTTCCTCATCTGGGAATTCCCTATGTAGATGAAATCACAGGTCTAGTCCATATCCTATAATAATTATTCTAACACTGATCCCACTACTACTCAATATATTTTTTTTAACTTTAGAAATAAAATTAACGTGCAACTTCTTTTTCCTTGGGAAATGCACTTCTGAAATATTTCTTTGGATCGTGAAAGAGCAAATATCATACTCTTATTGTAACGAGATCAACTGGTAAATTCATTTTGCATATGTAGTGGGGTGATTGGAAGAATCTCTGCTCAATCTGTCTCCCAATCAGCTTGATGGGATTTATAAAGAACTTAATGGGATTTACAAAGAATCCCAAAGAGTATAGTAAATCACAAGCAATCAGACCTGAAGACTGACATAAGGAATTTTCTCATAATTGTACATCTCAAGCAACCTATGTCTTAACTGTTTCCATGCTGATCAAACAGTTATTGTTTCCATATTCCTTTCATTGGAGACAGACACATGGGAGGAATAGGATACTTGTCTTTCTGAATTTCAGGGAGTTATACCTGTTCATTCTTCTCTTCCAAATTTGTCCCTAATCTTTCATCCAATTAGAAATCAAATGACCTAGTGTTGTATTGTTTCCTTTAATTAAATGATATTATTTGATTCATTATTTTTGATATAAAATAGTCTGTTTCTTCCCCCTCCCCCCATTTGAGGTCTAACCCTAACTTGAGGAAGGGGCCTGGGTTCCAATTTGTTAGGCATTTGGCATTCATTGCTTAATAAATCAATATATTCAGAAGACTGCATCTTTGTTTCCTCAATCATTTCATCTTTAGCTCATTACAAATATTTTACATAAAAACAAAATAATGACTCTTGTATAGGTATTTTTAGGTTTTAGGTATCATGAAAGGCTTTGGTGAGAAGACAAGGGAACTTTTCAGTAATTCCCCAAATTACTTTCTATAGGCAATTTGTAACTTTGCTTATATTTCAGGTTCCGTTCTATTCCTTGAAACCTGGACATAAGGAGCAACTGAGTGGCTCAATGCATTGAGAGCCAGGCCTAGAGATAAAAAGTCCTGGGGTCAAATCTGGCCTCAGATACTTCCTAGTTAAGCGATACCCCATTGCCTAGCTCTTATCACTCTTCTGCCTTAGAACCATTACACAATATTGATTCTAAGATGGAAGGTAAGGCTTTAAAAAAAAAAGAAAGATGCTTGAATTTAGATGTATGCATCCTAAATGTTCAGTAATTTTGAAAACACAAATAACAGTTTGATTGGCACGATAAATGATAAAGGTTCTGGAATAGGACCCTCAATAAAGATTAAAGAGTAGTTGCCTTCATTCCAGGTAGGACTCCAAATCCTGTTTAGTGATGTCTTTAATCAGAAACAAAAAACCCCAAAAACTTTTGATATGGAACTCTCAGGCTTTTCAGTCTTGGAAGAACAGAACCTTTGGGGTTTTAGCCAAAAACAATGGTAGTAAGTAGCTCTTCATTTTCTTTTCCTTGTGCAGCTTATGGTACATGGGAGGCCAGATTCAGAGTCACTGACAGGGGGGTAGTCTTCTCCCTGGAATATTTGTATATTTGTTAATAAAAACTTTGGCAAGGAGGAATAGTGGCTTATTCAGAAGCAATAGCAGGTCCTTGTTAATTTGTTGGACTGTTAGAGTTCACAATGATTCACAATGTAGAAGCAAAGATTTAACAAATTATAGAGCTTTAGAGTGGGAAAGGACCTTGGGAATCAACTATTCCAGCTTCCTCATTTTACAGATGTGTAGGAATTAAAAAAAAAAATCGTTGCTCTCTAACAACGTTTTCTGCCATCTGGAGCATTCTGAAAGAAATCTTCCTGAATAGCACTAGAGTTTTAATCCTCTGCCACTTTCCAATCTTTCCATCTCCTCTAATCGACAAGGTTGAAAAACAGACAGAAGGTATGTGTGTGTGTGTGTGTGTGTGTGTGTGTGTGTGTGTGTGTGTGTGTGTATGTGCCATGCACATAATGACATCAATTATATCATTACACTCTGGTTAATAATTTTACTTAGTATTTTGAGAGATTCCTGATTGCTATTCCCCATCTGTATGATCTTGGCCCATATGAACCTCAGTTTCCTCATTTGTAAAATGAATGGGATGAAACAAGAGGCTCTCTAAGTTTCCTTCTAGCTGTAAATTTACAGATGAGTCTGGTCCGAGATCTCATTGATTTAAGTACTCCCTTTTTTTCCCAGAGAGTGAAATCCTCCCCACACCTAATACTACAAGATTCTTATTTAGGTTCACTCGGAAATCCTTCATAGAAGATCTACAGAATGGACTGGAAGCTTTTTTGGAATTCTTCTGTTACGAGGACCAGTGGCACACTTGGGTGACGTTGTGCTCGCCATCCCTCAGTCTCACTATAGCCCTAGACCGTCTTTTTATTTGGGAGGGGGGGTCATATATATTCTTGATAATGCCTCTTGCAACGCTTCTTATGTACCATTTATTGTTGGTTACACACTGGAGCCTGTTTACACCCACCAGGTGTCACTTCAATATGCTTTGGCTTCCTTATAATTATAATAATAATACCTTCCATTCCCATAATGTCTTACTGCCTACCTCACAGAGCTATTGTGATGAAAATACTTTGTAAACCCTAAAGTACTGCAGAAATGTAAGCTATTATTATTTTTATTGCTGTTGTTTATACCTGTCAAAGCCTTTTCATTTCCATGAACTCTTGATTTGCACAACAACTTTGTGAGGTAGACAGGATAAAGACTGATATGTCCATTTTACAGATAAGGAAACTGAAGTTCTAAAAGTTAAATGATTTGACTGTGGTCCCACAGTGGATAATCAAATCAAGCAATTGACTAGTATTTATTGAGCGTTTATTATGTGCCTGACACTCTGTTGAGTTCTGGGGACACAAAGTAAGAGCAAAAACATCCCCTTTCCTTAAGGGGCTTCCATGCTAATGGGGGAGACCACATGACAGAAATCAATAAAAAGGAGATAAACTCAGCAGATTAGAATTAGAATTAGAATTAGAAGCTTTTGACTCATTCCACTAAACCACCCTGGATCAGTACTAGCATACCACCATAGTCATTTGTAAAAGCCTGTATTTTGTATTTTGTATCTGTATTTTGAACTCTCTCCCTGTCACCTATTCGGCATCATTCCTTCAGGTCTTTGCCTTCTCCCAGACCCATGGCACCTCCTAGCATGTCTCCTCATTCACCACTATTTATACTCTCCTGATGCAGAGACATCTAGGATTGCTAAGGCCCTCTTTAAAACTGGAGCTATAGAAATCACTAGGCTGTAGAGATAACAGGATTGCATATAGGAAGACAGAATGTGGGGGGGTGGGGGTGGGTGTTGGTGGCTCAGTGGAGAGAGAGCCAGGAGATTTTAGGTTCAAATCTGGCCTCAGACGCTTCATATCTGTGTGACCCTGGGCATGTCACTTGACCTCAGAAGCCTAGCCATTACTAATCTTCAGCCTTGGAACCAATACTTACTATTGATTTTAAGACAGAAGGTAAGGTTTTAAAAAAAAGATATAATGAAGTATGCATGTGAGCTAGGTACTAAGTGTACTAAGGGGATGGATCAGGGGAACCCTCATTAATTGAGTCTTCCAATTATATGCTCCTACTACTACTAATATTAAAAATAATAACTAGCATTTATATAGTGATTTAAGGCTTGTAAAGTGCTTTACAAATATTTATTTCATTTTATCCTCATAACAATTCTGAGAGGTAGGTGCTATTATTTAAAGACGAGGAAACTGAGCCAACCAGTGATTAAGTTACTTAATAAAAATCACACAGTTAGGATGTGTCTGAGGTCAGATTTAAACTTTAAACTATTTTTGATTTCTAGCCATTGTGCTACTAGTGGGCATGAGTTGTTACAGTAGTTGAATTTTCAGTTTATAAAGGGAACATCCTAATTAAGTTTTGAATAGATACTTTTTCAACTTCTAAAGGGAGTGAATGACTCTTACAACTTATACTTAGAAAGGACCAGTTTAGGATATTAAAATGGTAACACAAACACTTCCCAGCTGTGTGACCCTGGGCAAGTCACTTGACCCCCATTGCCTACCCTTACCAATCTTCCACCTATAAATCAATACACAGAAGTAAAGGGTTTAAAATTAAAAAAAAAAATGGTAACATGACTTGCTGATCTCATAGATATCAGGGGTAGGTCTCAAACTCATGTCTTGCTGATTCTGAGGTCAGTCTTCTCACCCCTAAGCTATAATACCTCTCAGTGGCTATATTAAAGTGATATTAGTTAGAGCAATTCATGAGAATTGCTTTGAGTAGTTTATACCTTGGATGACCTGTTTGTAAATTATAAAGGATGTGAGACTTGGTATAAGGAAGAGACAAAATGATGGAGGAACGACGTCAAAACTCACCAGTTGATCAAGGGTGAGTCCTACCATGTATAGACAAGATACAATAGAAAATAGATGCTCATTGTAGAACAGCATATATGTATATACTTGTGTATATATGTATGTACATGATCAAAGGAGAAAGAAGCTCATGCATCAAGATAATATAGAGGAGAAAGAAGCATGCCATCCACCATTCCAAATAAAGACCCAGTCCATTGATCCCTTCTCAGTAAGGCATGGGTGCTAATGAGTCTGACCAAAGCCTAATTAGTGACAATTCTTAAGCTTCCTGAGAGTCTCTGAAATGGAAGACATAATGCTTCTGTTTCCTTCAGAATGTCATAGAAAATTATCTCAGATTTACTTGGTTTTTCTAGAACTCAAACCAGGTGGCCAAGGAAATGGAAGGAGGCTAATTTCTATTTTTCAAAACCCCTTACCTTTTGTCTTAGAACCTAGATTCAGTATTGGTTCCAAGGCAGAAGAGTAATAAGAATCAAGTGGCTTATCCAGGGTCCCACGGCTAGCAAGTGTCAGATGTGAATCCAGGACTTCCTGCCTCTAGACCTGGCTCTGAATCCACGGAGCCACCCAGCTGCCTTCTCCTCTGCCTCCCCAGTCATTTCTTTTTTGGTACTTTTTTGAGTAAACCTTCATGCCATAGAATTCTGCCAACCGAAGGAGTCCTCACAGGGAAACTTTGTTCCCGAGTCTTCTCATTTAAACCACTGAAAACTATACTTCAAAACCATCATTTTATGTTCAAAAATGTACTTAAAGTCTTCAGGAAGGAAAAGGCAAGCCTTCGATGAAACAATTTGTGTCTAAAACAATTTCTGTCAGAGGCACTGGCGAGTTTCTCAAATGTTCAAGCACCTGAGGTTAGTAAACAACCCGATTCAATGCCAATGATTCATTCATCAGAAAAAGGAGACCAAAAGCTTGGGCAAGTAAGTGACCATAAGAGCATGGTTGCTATGGTAGCTATAGTAAATTCTCTTTCACTGGAAATGAGACAGTCCTAGGAGATGGTATTCATTATGTGATTCCATTTTTCTGGCCTTCTTTTCATTCTGAGTCACAAAGAGAACAAGGACAGTGAAGCTTTATTCTCTTCTGACCCTGAAAGGAAATCTCGAGTACCTCCACTGGAGCAAGGAGGGCATAGACATGGCTAGGTGAAATAGCCTAACCAGGAAGCAAATCACAGGCTTTTCCACACATGCAAAAGGGGGGAAGGCAAAGGGGTAAGTTCCACATTATAGAACCTCTGTTTATGTGCACAATAGAAGGGAAACAGCTATATTATTGCTGTTTATAGATACCTGAAAGTTAAAAATGAGAAAATGAAAATTTGATTTCAAGGCATAGTTTAAAGAATTTTTTTCTGAGCCTGTGCTTTTTTTTGGGGAAGGAAAGTCTCAGCGAGGAAATTCCCTGTATCAACGGAACTTGACAACTATTCTGTCTCTTATACTATGAGAGGACTGGTCTAGGGCATTACAATGGCAAAATTATTTTCCCCAAATCATACAAACTATTTGTATCAAAGCCAGAACTTTTTGATTCTGAGGCCAGTCCTCTCCCCCTTATGCTATGATACCTTTAAGTGGCTATATTAAAGTGATACTAATTAGTAATGTGTGAGAATTGCTTAATACTTATAAATAATTTATATGACTATTATTCATATCATTAATCTGTATCAGATTAATTTAATAATTTTTATTGATTACAACACTAAACTTGTCAGGTATGTTTAATTTCCTGTTGCTCACGGTCATCGGTAGGCAACCTCTAAAAGTTAAAGGGAACACTAAATCTTTTATTTTTCCATTCCCAAGAGCCCAATTATTCTAAACTTGTGTAAGTACTTTAAAAATATTTCTTTCATCAAATCCCCAATTAGTTATAAAGAAAGTTTTCAATTTTGAAAGAAGTCAAGATAAAATTAGGACAGCTTCTGTTTATACTCTACTTCCCTAAACAGCAATTTGTATCTTCTTATCTTTCAGTTTTAATGTCACCACTAGTTTCTTAGTGACTTGGGTTTGGAATGACTTATGATTCATCCTTCTTATCCATCACAGAGAGAATGAGGCTAGATTTGAACTCATATCACTGGAGTGAATAAAACTGTGTTCAAATCCCACCTCAGAGGATCAGTCATCAAAATAATTATCTGATAACTTACTAGAAACCTTGTTAAGAGATACAAAGATACAAAGAAAGGCAAAAATAAATCCCTGGTCTCAGGGAGTTCATAGTCTAAAGGGTGAGGACACAAATAATCAACTGAGTACAAACTGAATATGTGCAGGGAAAATGGAATATAATCAACATAGGGAAGGCACTGGCATTAATGGGGATCAGAGGATAGGATTTTAGCTGGGACTTGCAGGAAGCTGGGAGACAGAGATGAGGAGAGAGAATTCCAAGCATGGGGATAACCAGTGAAAAAGCACAGAATTACCTTGTTTGAGGAACAGTAAGAAGTGTCACTAGATCCACAGTGAGTGAGGGAAAAAGGTGGAATGATGGAGTAAAGGATAAGAAGACTAAAAAGATAGGAAGAGGTCAGATTACGAAGGATTTTGAACCCTGCCAATGGAGAATTTTATGTTTGATCCTGGAGGTGATAGGAGCCACTGAAGTTTATTGAGTTGGGGAGGGGGTGATGGTCAGATTTGTGTTTTAGGTAGATAAATTTGCAAGTTGAGTGGAAGGGACTGGAGTGGGGAGAAACTTGAGGCAGACTCTTACTAGCTGTATGATCCCTGAAAGACTTAATGATAGAGGGTCCTATTTTCCTCATTTTTAAAATAAAAAGGTTGAACTCGCTAGCCTCTCAGGTCCCTTGTAGTTCTAGATTTTTGGTCCTATGATCACCTCCACAGTCTTCCATAGCCAGGCAGGTCTTGTCAATTCTAACATCATCATCTAACAACTAACATCATCATGCTTAAGTTTATACAGCATGTTATAGTTTACAAGGCACTTCAGCATATTAACTCATTTGAGTCTTTCAACAACCCTATGAGTCAGGTATTGTTATCCCTGCTATGAAAAATGAGGAAATGGGAGGGGATCGAGTAATTAAGTGCCTTGCTCAAAATCACAGTAACTGGGTGAAAGAGTAGAGCATACTAGATTAAGTCCTAGCTAAAAATAATCAGAGAATGAGATAAATGAAAGACTTATCACCACTGCCACATGGAAGTTAGTGGGAGGGAGGGAGGAAGCAAACATCCCACAGGATGTGGCCAGAAAAAAGTAAAAGGGCTGGGATTCACCCCAGAGCAGTTTCATGGTCCTGATGTTTTGTGGAATGATCTCAGCTTCCTTGATAGACTGTAAATTCCTTGAGGTCAGAGATTGAGTCTCATCTGTCTTTGTTTGCCCTAGATCACCAAGCAAATGCAATAGTATGACAATAGAAACAACATTGGTCTTGAAGTCAGAACACCTGGTTGATCTAATATCCTGGACAATAAAGGGATGGAGGAGGCAATCATACTTGTACTACCTACCTTATTGACCTTGGTAAATTTAAGAGTGGCAACATTTTTACCAAAGTGGAAGGAATGGTGAGGTAGAAGTATCAACTGGTGGTCCTTTCTGCCAATATTCCTTTATGCTTTCTGGAGCCTCAGCAAAACTTTAAAATAATGAGTATGACCAGGCACTGGCTCCTGAGAACATGATAAGAATTTAAAGGACTCATTGAAAAGAGTGGATGCATTTTTCTTTGGCCTCAGAAAGGCTCAATAGGAGTTAATGACCACGTTTTAGGTAGACGCTGAAGTGGGGAAGAGGTAAAAGGATCTTATTCCCTCTTAGTCAGCTAAAAGCAAGGAGTAGGAACCCCCCAATCAATCAATTAATATTTATTAAGTGCCTACTGAGTGCCAGGCATATCCTAAATGTTGGGAATACAAAGAGAGGTGAAAGACAGCCCTGCCATCAATGAGCTTACAATATAAGGGGGGGGGGGGAGACAAAAATATACAAAGCAAGCTATATACAAGATAAATAGGAAATAATTAATAGAAGGAAGACTAGCATTAAGAGAAGTTAGGAAAGCTTCCAGTAAAATTGAATTTGAGTTGGGACTTAAAGGAAGTCAAGAAGGTCAGTAGTCTCCTATTGAGACAAATGAGGAAAAAAAGTCTTATAGCTGTTTGAATGGCCTTATTATGCATCAACCAGGCAGAACCTAAGTAATGTATAATTCTAGAATTGAGTGGTGTATGTGTTACATAATGAAGACGCTGTATAAAGGTCAAAGAAGTACTGAAGTATAGGTTAATATGATTACAATGCTTGGAAAGCCATTGGACAATCAATAATCTTGATTTTATTTGTGCAGATACTTCTATGACTGTAGATTATGGCCCCTCTAGTGATTTCTAGATAATTAGCAACAGTTGTTAATAATAATAATGATAATGATGATGACAATAACAAAAATAGTAATTTCCTTGCAATCAACCTGGGGAAAAGTGAATTAATTAGACTTAACTGTAGAGAACAGATATAATCTTTTTTCAGCCTATTCTCAAATTTTTCATCTTGGTAGGAACTTCCAGAGCTCATGGAAATGGCTTCAACAATTCTAGGTCACCTTCATGCTATAATGAAACACACACACACACACACACACACACACACACACACACACACATATACAAACACAAAGTGGTTTTTTTTACTCCTTTCCTTCCTTCCTTCCTTCCTTCCTCCCTCTTTTCCTTTCTTTCTTTCTTTCTTTCTTTCTTTCTTTCTTTCTTTCTTTCTTTCTTTCTTTCTTTCTTTCTTTCTTTCTTTCTTTCTTTCTTCCTCTTTCTTTCTTCCTCTTTCTTTCTCCTTCCTTTCTTCTTCCTTCCTTCCTTCCTTCCTTCCTTCCTTCTCTATGACAGAAGGGCAAGGGCTAAGCAAATAGGATTGTGTCATGTTAAGAACCCAGGTCTTCTCTACTCCAGGCCTGGGTTGTATCCACTCTGGCACTTATGTGCTTCTAAATAATATATTTTAATGAACAGATTACTTTAATCATAGGGCACCTAGGTGAATTTGAAATCAGGAAGACTTATCTTCAAGAGTTTAAATCCATCCTTAGACATTCTCTAGCTGTGTGACCTTGGATAAGTCACTTAATCTGTTTGCCTCAGTTCCTCATCTGAAAAATAATCTGGAGAAGGAAATGTCAAACCACTCTAGTATCTTTGTCAAGAAAACGCCAAATAGGGTCATGAAGAGTCAGATATGCCTGAACAACAATTTTAATCATAGACCATTGTATGAATATTTCTCTTGTTTTAACTTTCTATGTCTATAATATACTCTAATAACATAGATTTGGAGACAGAGGGTTGGGTGAGACAAATAGAGATTTCAAGTTGCTCCTCTTACCTTTGGGGATTTTTCATGTTGCCATTTTAAGAAGGGCTGTTTGGAGCTCTGTGGTAGAGAACATGCAGGGGTGCTAATCTCTGGGCAGTTGGCCATAGAGCAATTAGGAGCAGCTAGTTCTCACAGAGTACCAGGGAGGTGTTCAGGAAGTAATTAATTCAATTTCTCTGAAGAACATCCAAAATAGGCTGGAACAGATGGGGTCAGGAGCTGTGACGAGGTGTTACTACAGGCCATCATGGAAGAGAAAGGTAGTGACCTTCCTGTAGGCATGAGAAAGAAAATATTTGTATAAGTGAGACTTTTAACAACTTCTACTCCAATGGGAAGCTTTCTTCAGGAAAGAAGAGCAAGAATTAAAAAAAAATAAAAAAACTCCTAAGTACAAATTAAGTCCTTTTGTCATTGCTCAACAGATTGTAAGACTTAATCCTTGCTCTTCCCAGTACATTTCATCGATTATATGTAGAATAGTAGAATGCTTATAATGTAAAAAGTAAAAAGGAATTTATATGCATTTTTAATAGAAAAAAGCATAGGTCGGAAAAATATCATATTCCAACATCTCTCCACTATCCATGCTTTAAGACTGTTTGACCATTGAAATTAAGTTTTCCTAAATGTGTATCAATATTAATTTGGTCTACTATTCCAAAATGAGACATAATATTTAGATGTTCATTTGTTTCCATGGGACTAACCTCACCATCCTCAACCTATTTCAGTGAAGACTCAAGGCTCTTATAATGAACATCACTCATTTGGGGCTGTATGAAAGTGATATGCTTAGGAAATGTCATAAGAAAAGCCTTATGTTCTATAGAATTTCTATAGTACTTGAAAGGATGCAAAGTGTCTTCTCCCTAGCAACTCTGTGAGATAAATAATATAATTGTTGATATCCCCATTTTACAGGTGGGGAAACTAAAGCTTAGAAAGGGAATGAGTCTTGCCCAAGGACATACTGCTGTTCTTCCTTTGTTTTGAAGAAGACTAATGACATCATGCAGTGACATCTTGACTCATGAAGGCACAAAGTCATCAGCCTCACTCTCTTCCATAGTTATCCAAGTCCTTACACAAGATGGACTAATCCTCCCTGAACACCCTCTATACCTCATGTGTGTATAAGTAGCAACTGTCAGAGCCAGGACTCAAATCCAGGTTTTTTGGTTCCCTAATCAGTGATTATTATTCCAGTAGACCGAGCAGGCTTTCATTAAGAGTTATGACTCTTTTCTCTTTTATTAAAATGGCTTGAGATTAGTATGGCTTTCTAGTTGCTGAGTCTTCTTGCTCATTCATCAATTATTAGTGCTTTCAGTGGTCTCCTTTCCCTTAATTCTGTACCTCCCAATCTACTATGCATATTCTAGTCTAGGGGCAACTGATAGTTGTTCTGAAAAACACTTAGAATGTGAGATCTGAAAAGGAACTTAAAATCCCTTAGTCCAACTCTTATTTTGTAGAAGGGAAAATGTAGGTAGCAAAACATATAACTTAGCAAAATCTAAGTTAGGATTTGGACTTGGGACTCATGACTTTGGGGCTTACCCTCTTTCCACCATATCATACAGTTTCTTCTTGTTAAATCAGTCACCCTAATACAAGGTATCTTAAGAGTAAATTTACCACTACTGATGGTCTTTCTCATGTCGTAGATCTCAGAGATATTGTAGATGGGATTCATGACTTGGAAAGGGATTAGTCCAAATGAATTCTGAAATCTTTTTCAAATCCAAGTCTATAACTCTGATTTTATATACAATTCTAAGTTAATAGATTCTTGCTGAAGGTAGTCAAAATATCACCACATTATGTCATTTGTCTTCTTTGAAAGGAAGGATGAAAAACAACGCCTGCTGTTCCACAGAATAAAGTGCATAGACTTTGTGATAGCTATTTTCTTTAAGTAGATCTTTTAATTTTATTTCTGTGTTTATTACTGGATTTCAGATGACACAGTTTGCTGGAAGAATGATTGCTGGATAGATGGGTTGGTACCATGCTTGCCTGTGTATATAATTCATTTTTGTTTGCATTCAGTCTTTTCTAGACTAAATCGTAAGCTTGGAGAAAATAGAGATTGGGACCACCGTTCATGCTCTGCCCAACCTGCCCCAGTTGTCTGTGGGCACTTAATAAATGTCAATTGAATAAATACAATCTGGGCCAAATTTTACAAATTAAATGGGAAATTATTCCACAAATGCATTTTGCTTTTATTATCTTGCCAAAGTACCATTTAACTAAATAACAGAACTCTTAAAATGACCTCTTATATAATGAAATCTTCAGAAAATATTTGTGATATTAAGTAGATTTTTGAATATAGTCCATATGGTTCAGATTCAGAGATTCTTCATGCTTACACCTACCTTGAGAAAAAAACATTTACTGAATTTTTCTTCAAGGCAATTTAAAAGGCTTCCTTATAGTAACTCAACTGTAGCTGAACTGCAACAGCAATGCGGCAGAAATAAAACCCTAAACAACCCCAGAGCAATTCAGGACATTTTCCACTCCTTTTCAACTTAAAAATCTTGTCCTGTCTTCCTTCACTGTCCACACTTTTTACCCTTAAAGATGGTACCAATGATTAGTTTTGATTTATAAGAAGTGTTGAGTTGGTAGCTTTCTGCTAAGCTCAGTGTCTACTTAACAGCAAAATATTTTACTGTTATACCAATAATAAGAGATTACGTTTTTATGATATTTATAAAATGTTACCTCACAATAACCTTGTGATATAGATAGACTAAGTATTATTACCGGTAGATTAGAAAATTGTTCAAAGATATTAAATAATGTTCCTGTGGTCACACAACTAGTTAATGGCAGAGGTAGCATCCAAATTTGGATTTTCATTGTCCCAATCCAGGGTTCTTGCCATTTATATTATACTGTTTTTCATTAACTGCCCCACCAGTCCCCATGCTTCCTCAAGATCTGGAGCTGATTGTTGGTTGTTGAAGGCAAGGGCAACGGAATATAAACTCCCGGAAGATTCCATTGTAATGATTAAAATTAATTTTGGAGACTGCATATTAAATTATAATTATTTATTAGTAAAAGTGAGAGAGAGAGAAAGAAAAATTACCAGGTTGCCCTAATTAAAAAAGTAAACAAAAAAAAAGTCAAAATAAAACAAACAAAATGCTTCCACATTTCCAAGGTTCAAGAGGAGCACTAAGTGCTATCCAGAGAAGGGAGAGCCCGAGTTCCAGCTCGTGTTCAGGAAGAGTCCTGCACCAGAGCCTGCTCCTGTTCTGCTCTTTATAAGACCAATGACATCACTCTACTGAGGTTTTCTGATTAAACAGTATGACTTCCAGATGTGATACTTCCGCCAGCCCCTTCAGGGAGTCAGGATTGCAGGTGCCCGCGTGACCCTTTAATCACATGACTTCTTGGCATCCCGATTTCATGCGCATGTGCGGGTAACCTATTTCTTTATTTTAATAATTAATTTTTCTTTATATTTTAATTTAGATTCTGTTAATATATTTTTATACATCTTCTTATTAATTTCACACACTACCAAGGTAGAAAGTTTTAGAGTAGAGGCTTAGGGACAGACTTTGTATCTATTGTACAAGGATTGGCTGACTTAAACTTTAGGGTACTTGTTATCTGAATGGTGGCCCAGGGAAGGGTTCTAATGGCTCACGAACACTCTCTAGTCGCTGTTCCTTCTTTATTTTCATAAAGGACCTTATTTAAGTGAGGCAGAGCTATACCAAGTCGTCAGCTCTGCTCTCTCTTGCAAAGACATTGAAGTCTAGCGGCCAGACAAAAGTGAGGACGACCCCGCGAGGAGCTGCGACGCAGGGGATGACCTGGGCGTCTTTGATGTCTGGTCCAGCTCTAAGTACTCCAGAGCACCCGCTGCGGATGCCTCCCTCGGCACTGGAACACGTTATTCTCATCTCACCATTCCACAGGGGAAAACTCACTCCTTGAACACGTTCTGCTAGAACAGGAAAGGATTGTACTAAGTATTTGAGTAGGGAGTATCTACACGGATGAAATCTGAATGAAATGTTCCTGCTGGCTCCAGATGAGGGGAAAGTAACTTGCTCCAAGTCAAATAGATTCTAATAGCGGAGCCGGGTCGCTTGACCCTATACTGGGTTCCTTTTCAGTTACATCACACTGCCCTGCCTTGTCACACAACACAGAGCTGTTATGAACAGCAAAGGAGAGCATCTAGTAGGTGATACAACATCCTCCCGCCAGCCTTTTTGAAGATTTCCCAAAGAAACAAAGGCTCTTAGCTTTAGAGCTAGTAGACACCTTAAAGTCTATCTTGTTTAAGCCCCTCCATGGATAGATTCAGAAACTGATTACTTATCTAAGGCTCTGAGGGAGGATTGGAAATCAATCTTTTCTGACTCCAAATCCAAAGCCCTTGTTGATTCCCTCCCATTTTCCGCCTCCAATACTCCACAGGGCAGCCATAATGGTCTACTTGCTATCCCTTATAAGGCCACTTCATCTCCCATCTGTCACTTTGTACGGTCCCCCAAACCTGGAATGGACTGTCTCCTCATCTCTGCTTCCCCAGGTTTCTTCAATGCTTAGTTCAAATACTTATTTCTTTATTTTTATTTTCTTCATCCCCCTACAAGAGATGAAGCTTTTCCTCATCCTTGTAGCTGCTGATGCCTTCCTCTCTGAGGTTGCTTTGTATTTGCTTTATATATATTTTGTATATACCTGTCTGTGTACTGATGGCAGCAAGATGGTATAATGAAGGGAGTGCCAAGCCTGGAGTCAGGATGACCTGAGTTCAAATTTGACCTCAGATATTTACTAGCCCTGTAACCCTGGGCAAGTCATTTAACCTCAGTTTCTTCATCTATAAAATGGGGATAATAATAGCACCTATGTCTTAGGGTTGTTGTAAAGATCAAATGAGGTGGTCCTTGTAAAGGACTTAGCCCAGTTGAAAGAAATAATGAATTGGAGGGATTCCATGCAAACTGGAATGACCTCCAGGAATTGATGCAGAGTGAAAGGAGCAGAACCAGAAGAACATTGTACACAGAGACCAATACACTGTGGTAAAATAGAATGTAATGAACTTCTGTACTAGCAGCAATGCAATGACCCTGGACAATTCTGAGGGATCTATGGAAAAAAACAATACCCACATTCTGAGGAAGGACTACAGGAGGAGAAACACAGAAGAAAAACAATCACTTGAACACATGGGTTGATGGGGGATGTAGATTCTAAATGAGCACCCTAGTGCAAATATTAATAATATGGAAATAGGTCTTGATACATGTAAAACCCAATGGAATAACTTGTTGGCTACAGGGCGGCGATGGTGGGAAGGAGGGAAGGGAAAGAACATGAATCATGTAACCATGGAAAAATATTCTAAATTAATTAATTTTGAAAAGGACTTAGTCCAATGCTTGGTACAAAGTAAGCAGCATGTAAATGTTAGCTATTATGGGTATTGTTACATTTAAAGCACACATGTATATGGCAGTGATGGGCAAACTTTTTAAAGAGGGGGCCAAAGGAAAGGAAATGCTCATCTGTCAGTCTGTTTCTAAGGTAACTCTTTCAAAGTTCCATTGTATTGTATCCTACTCATTGCATTGGTCAGATTAGGAATAATGTCCTACCACCAGATAGAACATTTCAGGGGGCTGCATCTGGCCCAGGGCTGTAGTTTGGCCATCACTGGTATATGGCATCTCTCTTGGGAGAATGCAGGCTCTTTGAAGGCAGGGAGTATTTTGATTTTGTCTTCATATCTCTCATGCTTAGTACAGGGCCAGCACATAGTAGGCACTTGAGTTCTTGCTCACCTGATTCAATTGTGTATATTCTATGGCTGATTGGTAAAAAACAAAAACAAAACAGAACACATTGGTGTGTGTTCATAAACTATTGGTTTGAAGAAGATGCAAGTCCACAAAACATCTGATACTGGAGTATCTAACCCGAAGTACAGCATGGATGGTCTGTGGGTATAAACTAAAATCTGTTAACGATGATCCTTTCATCTCACACTTCTCCCATGTCCCAAGTCCAGAGGAAGCTCTTTGGGGTTGAGGTCTAATGTTTTCCCAACTTTATACAGCTCAAACTAGGTGCCTGGCACCTAGTAGGTACTAATTAGGTGTCTAATAAAGCAACGAATGAGTAGAATTTGCCTTTAAGCTCAGGGACTTTTACCTAAGAAGGAAACCTTCATTTCTGACTTCCTCTGCTCTGAAGCCAGGCCTGTGCTCTGATTTTGCAGGCATATTTCCTGATTGTTTGTTCACTGAGGATTGCTCTGGATGGTTGATTTCCTACAGATGCCATCAATTACTGTCTGAATCCCTGTTTAGATATCCTCGGCCCTTAAGGAGACATCTATTATTTTAGGACCAGCAGGCTGCTAGCACAGTTGGTGGTGATTTAATTTGAAGAGGTTGATATTCTTAGGCATAATCACGAGCAAAGGTGTGTTTGCATTCTTGGGTAAACAGTCTGACTACCGTCTGAAAGATCCCTCCTTTGCTCCACTAGAGAAGAAAACAGTTAGGAAATATGTGCTGAGCTGTGGAGGGAGTAGAGTGCTTGTGCATTCTCTCTATTATTAGGGGAGGGAGTTCAGAGTCAGAAGGGACTGCAGGGATCATCTAATCCAAACCTTACGTTTTCTAGATGAGGAAACCGAGGCTCCAAAATTCAAATGATTTGCCCAGGATCACACGGAGAGGATAGCTGGGTCTGTTCTATTGCCTCCTGGAGCTTTAGGTGCTGTTGTAGGCACTGAATCAAGAGTCAGGAGACCTGGCTTCTTTCTCTGAGCCTCAGGTTTCTTTCTTTCTTCCTTCTTTCCTTCTACTTCCTTCCTTCCTTCTACTTCCTTCCTTCCTTCCTTCCT
>NC_058131.1:194911509-194995405 GCF_016433145.1 Gracilinanus agilis | reverse complement strand
CTTCCTTCCTTCCTTCCTTCCTTCCTTCCTTCCTTCCTTCCTTCCTTCCTTCCTTCCTTCCTTCCTTCCTTCCTTCCTTCCTTCCTTCCTTCTTTTCTTCCAATGGAAATACAGGAATGACTTTATTGACAATCTACATGGTTTTGTTGTGAGGAATAGGTCAGTGAAATATGTGACAGAATTTTGTAAAGTATTATACAAGTGTAAAAGATCACATCATTCTTCTTTAAAAAAAAAAAAACAAACCCCAAACCAAACGACCCTTACCCTCGGTCTCAGGATTGATATAGAGCTTGAGTTCCAAGGCAGAAGAGTGGCAAGGACTAGACAATTGGGGTTAAGTGACTTGCCCAGGGTCACCCAGCAACCAAGTGTGGGAGACCAAGTTTGAACCCAGAACCTCCCTTCTCTCGTCTCTGGCTCTCTCCCCACTGAGCCAGCTAGCTGCCCCCATATCATCATTATTAAGATGACCTCAGGAACAATCTTAATTCCAAAAAAGAAGAAGCATCTCTTCCTTCCCTCCGGGGACAGGCTAGTGACAAGGGTTGCTCCTCCTTTGATCCTTACGATCATATACGTCTGGGGGCAGCCAGGTAGCACAGTGGACAGAGCGCCAGGCTTGGAGATGGGAGGTCCTGAGTTCAGATTCGACCTTAAACACTTCCTAGCCATGTGACCTTGGGCAAGTCACTTATCCCCCATTGCCTAGTCCTTCTACCTCTTCTATCTTGGAACCAATACTTAATATTGATTTTAAGATAAAAGGTAAGGATTAAAAAAAAAAAAAAGATCTTAGGTCTAGAAAGACTAGGGCCTCAGGGATCAGCTTCTTCACCCTCCTTATTTTTTTTAAACCCTTACCTTCCTTCCAGCTTAGAATCAAGACTGTGTATTGGTTCTAAGGTAGAAGAGAGAGGTAAGGGCTAGGCAATGAGGGTTAAATGACTTGCCCAGGGTCAGAAAGCTAGGAAGAGTCTGAGTCCAGATTAGAACTCAGGACCTCCCATCTCTGGGCCTGGCTCTCAATCCACTGAGCCACCCAGCATGGCACCCCCACCCCCCACCCCTTATTTTACAGACAACATTCATAACATTTATATAGTGCCTTAAGGTTTGCAGAGAGCTTTTCAGATATCATCTCATGGGATCCTTCCAACAGCCCCCAGTGGTCAGGGCCATTATTATCCCCATTTTATAAAGAGTGAGTAAGTGACTTACATGGGGTTATACAGTGAGGCTCTGAGGCAAGATATGGACTTAGGTCTTCTTGAATCCACATCTAGAAATCTGTCCACTAGACCACCTGACTGCCTCTAAAATTAGAAAACTAAGGCCTAGGGAAATGACTTGCCCAAGGTAAGAGAGTTTTGAAGCATTGGAGAAAGGATTTGAACTCAGGTCTTTGAACTCCAGATATAGTACACTCCCTACTTATACCATATTGCTTTGCTATGGGCATGCATAAGAAAATATCTTTAATATAAAATAAAGAGGAAAAAAATTCATTAAAAAAAAGACCAAAAATATTTCAGAGCTTCAGAGCTAAAGCATTAAAACTAGGAGATCACATAATCCATTACTTTCATTTTGCAAGTGAGAAAATTAAAGCCCAGTAAAGGGAACTGTATATTATAAAATAAACATCTACAGCTGGAGAATCATATGGATTGCCCAGTCCAACTTTCTCATTTACAGATGAAGAAACTGAGACCGAGAAGGGAAATGACTTATCCATGCCCACACAGCTAGTAAATAGCAGATCTAGGATTTAGCCTAGGTCCTCTCACTTAAAATCCGGTGTCCTGCTCACTGTACCACATCTCACTCTTCCAATTTCATTGACTCAGGACAAATCAACAATAAGATTCAGCTTCACCCTATTTGCTGCTGGAACTTTTTCTGTGTTTTTCGGTCAAAGTAGCTGTCTTGAATCCAAGGTCACTGGTTTGGATAATTGCCCATTTCTTAGCACTATCACGAAGGTCCAGGGTGACCGCTAATGGCAAACAGCACAGCACATCTCAGCGGCTGCACTGGCATTCTTGGGAATCAGAGGGGTGGGGTGGGGGGATGGGAGGGAGACACCACTGGCTGGTAGTGCCTGTGGTCCAGGACTGATATTAATGAGGATCTGAAGGGAATATGCAGAATCTTGTTTCTGGCACATTTTGGTAGATGATTTTGAGTATCCTAGAAACCAGAGTCCTGAAATCCAGCAGAGAAAAATCAAATGCTTCTCTATTTTGGAGCAATAAGAGAAAATTGGAAGATTACCCAGCCCTTCCACCTTTTAACAATATCTATTCCATTTTCTTTTTAATTTTTCATTCTCTTTTTAAGTTTTAAAGCAATTTTGCACAAAATACTATTGTCATCTTAATTCTGTTGTCATCTTTTAAGTAAGGCTTTAATGCCAGAAGAAGCCTAAGAGATCACTGCGTTTATATGGACCTTTTATTTTTTATTTTATTTTTAAACATTTTTATATATTTCCATGTTTCCATGATTCATTTTCTTTTCCTCTTCTCTTCCCTCCCCCCTCCCAGAGCCGACAAGCAATTCCACTGGGTTGTATAAATGTTATCACTTGATGCCTAGTTCCATATTATTCATTTTTGCTATAGAGCAAGCTTTTAAAGCCTAAATCCCAAATAATATATCCAACGATACATGTGATAAGTGATGTCATATGTTCTTCTTTTGCATTTCTACTCCCATAGTTCTTTCTCTCAATGTGGTCAGCATTCTTTCCCATAAGTATATGGACCTTTAACAACAACAACAAAACCTGTACTCTGTCCTAGTAACAACTCTAAGATAGAAAAAGACAAGTTAGGCAGATGGGATTTAAGAGGACTTGCCCAGGGTCACACAGCTAGGAAGTGTCTAAGACCAGATTTGATCCCAGATCCATCCTGACTCCAGTCCCGACACTTACCCACTGTGCCACCTAGCTGCCTCACGTTTATGTAGGACTTTAAGGTTTGCAAAACACTTTACAATGCTATCGTATTAGATCCTCATGACAACCCTGGGAGGTAGGTGCTGTTATCCTCATTTTAGAGATGAGAAAATTGAGTTAGACAGAGGTTACGTAACATGTGCGAGGGCACACAGTTCGTTAACGTTTGGGGCCAAATTTGAACTCAGGTCTTCCTAACTCCAGGTTCAACACTCTTATCAACTGGGCCACTTAGTGGGTATAGAAAAAAGAGACTCAGAAAGTGGAGGGACTGACTTAAGCTTAATGAATTAAAAGCTGAGTTGAGATAGAACCAGATCTCCTGACACTAAGCCTATTTCTTTCTCTTACATAGCATTATAATCTCATTCAAGAAGGCCTTCCTTACTAATTCCAACTAGTTCTCATCACTCAAACCATAACAATAACTTCCACTCTCTCTTCTTTCTCATACATAGACACGTCTGTGTTCTCTGTGTGACTCTGCATATGACCTCATTATATATGTATGTACAATATTAATAATTATAAAATTCATCAGAATATCAAAAAATAATAGCGTAAAACTTTTGGAATAATGTAAAGCACTTTAAGACTTGCCCCAAACACTTTATATGTTGTTGTTGTTGTTGTTCATTTTTCTTTTCTTTTCTTTTTTAAACCCTTTACTTCTGTGTATTGGCTCCTAGGTAGAGAAGTGGTAAGGGGGAGCAATGGGGGTCAAGTGACTTGCCCAGGGTCACACAGCTGGGAAGTGTCTGAGGCCGGATTTCAACCTAGGACCTCCCGTCTCTAGGCCTGACTCTCAATCCACTGAGCTACCCAGCTGCTCCTGTTGTTCATTTTTCAGCCATGCCTGACTCTTCATTATCCCATTTGGGGTTTTCTTGGCAAAAATTCTGGAATGATTTGCCATTTCTTTCTTCATCTCATTTACAGATGAAGAAAATGAGGAAAATAGGGTTAAATGACTTGTCTAGTCATACAGCTAGTAACGAGTGTCTGAGGCCACATTTGAACTCGGGAAGTAGAGTCTTCATCACTCTGGGTACTTTCTCCACTGAGCCACCTCACTGCCCAAACACTTTCTAAGTACACTTCCATTAGAGCAGGGGTTGGAAATGTATAGCTCTTTCTGCAGGACCCATAAAGTCAATTTTTTTTCAAGCACTGTTACAGGAGCGCACTGTGAGCACTGTACGGCTCTCACAAAATTACATTTTAAAAAATGTGGCGTTTATGGCTCTCACGGCCAAAAAGGTTGCCGACCCCTGCATTAGAGCCTTAAAACAATCCAGAGAGACAAGTACACCAGTTATCATTATTCCCATTTTATAGGGGAGGAATTGAGTCTCAACCAAAGTTAAACATCTTGTCCATGGTCACACAGTGTAAAAGGAGAGATTTCTATCCAGGTCCTTGTGATTCTTCTTCTCATGCTCCATGATATAATAACATGCTTTGTAGCAATTACTTTGTTTAATAATTCTGTACCTTTTGGTTGCTTTCTTTCTCAACCTGGACCTAAATATTCAGAATATCCAGTTTCATGATTCCTCTTTGAAAGAGGTGAAGGCAAATTCCTGAATACTGCAGGGCTGTGCTATTGGGAGCATTCTGGTGTTGGTTCGCTGAAAATATGATTAAGAACTTGGGGCTGGTTTTGTGTCTTGGGTGAGGTGAACATTGTTTCTAGTTAACAACCCAATACAGAAAGGCCTTTGAGACTTAAAAACTCTTAGAAAGATATGTGTACTAATTTATTCAAGAACTTTGACCTAATTGACTATGGAGTGGTGTAGAGCACTGTGGTAGGCACTAAGGGCAATAGAGAGAAAATTTATTTAAGACCTAGTGTTTGCCCTCATGGAGTTTAGAAGGAAATAAAATGTGGAGCAATGGAAAGAATGAGGGATTTGGAGTCACATAACCCAAATTCCTATCCCATCTGCTCCATTTCTCTTTTCTGGACACTAGTTTCCTCATCTATAAAATGAGGAGATCTTCCAAGGTCTGTTTAAGCTCTAAGTCTCTAGTATGTTTCCAGACTCACTAATCTTCTGGCATGTTTGTAAGAAAGACAGAGACATGAGTTAGACAACAATAGAGTAGATTCTCTCCTCTCCAATCCATCCTTAACACAACTGCTTGAGTGAGAGTCCTAAAGCTCGGCTCTGACTATATCACTCTATCTTCTCCAGGAGCATCAGTCCATCCCTAGGACCAAATGGAAACTCCTCTGTGGGGCATTTAAATTCTTTCACAATCTCCTTTTTTTATTTCAGTATGGTCAAAATGGCTTTCTTTCTTTTCCTCACAACATTTTATCTTGTCTCCATCCTTTTGCCTTGGTTGGTTCCCTTTACCTGGAATGTACTTCCTATCTCTGCCTCTTAGAATCACTGGTTTTCTTCAAAGCTCAGCTCAAGGATCATCTCCTACCTGAGGCTTCTCCTGATGCCCAAGGCTGCTAATGCCTCCCCTATTTTGAAATTCCTTTAGTAGCACCCACTCTAGGTTGACTCTTCCAACTCCCACTTCCCTGGACAGGCTGGATATCCAGAAGGGTTGATTACTTCTCCCCTCAGTGTTCTAGGGTTAGTTATGTTCATTGGACTTGTGACTGTGATATACTCATATACTAGTATTTATTATGTGTATGTTTTTTGTATTCTTACCTGTGCATGTGGATATCAATTAGATGCTAAGCATCTTGAAGGCAGGAGCTGTTTAATTTTTTGTCTTTGTAGCTTCAGTGTCCAGTATAGTGCTTGGCATGTGTTTTTATTCAGACTTTCAGGTATGTCTGACTCTTTGTGATCCTGTACAAAGTTTTCCTGGAAAAAATAGTGGAGAGAGGCCAGCTAGGTGACTTATAGAGAGCCAAGTGGAAACAGGAAGTCCTGGGTTCAAATCTGGATGTAAAAAATTCCTAGCCATGTGACCCTTGGCAAGTCACTTGATTCCAATTATTTAGCCCTTACTGCTCTGATAGTTAGAAGTGATAGTTAGTATTAAGTAAGGATTAAAAAAAAAGTATTGAAGTGTTTTTTTTTTCCATTTCCTTCTTGAATAGATTAAGTCAAAACGGAGGTTAAGTGACTTATCCACAGCTAGCATCTTTGGCATGAGGGCTTGCTCAGCCCTTTTCAGGACTGCTTATTCATCTTTCATGTCTATTTGGCACTTGACTCTCACCTGTGGCTCCAAGAAGTTGTAGCATGCACAATGGCCACACCCCAGGAACATTTCTTGGTGGATGGGTTAAGCCAGTTTGAGGGTAACTGGTAGCCACAGATCCATTGGTGAGATGGGAGGTGTCCCCCTCAAGCATGTGAAGACTTCCTCCAGGGGAATGGGCAAATAAGAACATTTTGTGCCATGGAGGCAGGCAAAGTAGGTATTATGGAGAGCTTAGAGCTTGGTCAGACATTAAGGAAGCCAAGGTCACCCATTACATCCTAAACCATCATCAGCCATTTTGACTTTTGTCTTGCCATTGAACTTCAATGACTGGAAGAGAGAGTGAGGTGGGTTATTTTGTGTAACTCTGTTTCATCCAATTCATGCACAAGTTAAGATATAAGCCTCTGGTGCCATCCATTGGTCCTCTTTGAAAACAAAGGGCAAACAACAACAACATGTGCATATATTGATCAATTAGACCAAGACCTCTAGTAGTAAGAATGTAGACAACATCTTGACATAGTAGATCCTCTTATTCTTTCTGAATTTCTTCCTCCATCTCCATGCTGCTTACCACCTTTGGGTCTCTGGGGAAACAATCACCTCCCTGAACTTCAATTTCTTCATCTTTAAAATTGTTCAGTCATTTTTCAGTCATGTCTGCTTCTTTGTGACCCCATTTGGGATTTTCTCAGCAAAGATACTGGAGTGGTTTGCCATTTCCTTTTCCAGCTCATTTTAGAGATGAGGTGACTGAAGAGTTAAGTGACTTTCTCTGGATCACATAGGTAGCAAGTGTCTGAGTCTAGATTTGAACCCAGGAAGACTCTAGGCTCAGCATTCTATCCACTTTCTTTTTAGCTGCCTGTATATCTGTAAAATAGGTAGTTAATTTAGATAGGTGGACTCTGAAGTCATTCCTAGTTCTCTTATCCATGAATCTACAAATGATATAACAAATGTAAAGCCTTGTGGAAGCTTTAAATCACCATACAACTGCTGGCTATTTATCCATTTAAAGGAGGGGGTTATATAAGGTCCCTTCTATTTCTATCATCTTGCAATTTGAAATTCTTGTGTATCAATCTCCCTTCTTTAAAATGTCACATTATTCTAGGTTTATCTCTCCTTTTTTGGTCTCCTCTGTCCTTGCTTCTGTCTTTCTCTTAAATCTATTTTCTAAGTTCGACTGGTAGGGAGTTGGTTTTTTCCCCTTCTTTTGCTGGCACTATTAGCATTAGGAGCAGAGTGACTCTTCTAATTTCCACAGTCTAGCAGCAGGATTGCAAATAACATCATGACACAGCAGAGTCATAGGTCTTTGTGCTTATAAGTGGACTTATGTTTTTTTTCTGCTTTCATATTTACTTTTCTACTCTGTGAGGGAGAGAGCTATCATAAATCCCTTCAGTGCCTAGTCTACTGCCTGGCACATTCATTTAGATATAACCCATGGCTCAGGATCTTAAAGCTGAGCTCCTATTAACTGCATTTTATTTGGGAGTTTTCCTGAATTTTAAATCATTAATGGTTTAATCTCCACCCAGGGCTTTAGTCCCTGAGAACACTGAAATATGTTCCATGTTTCTGTCGGAGAGATGTGAAACTCCTTTCTTGCTTCCCTGTTTTTTCTAAAGCAGTAAGACTTATCAAAGAATTGGTTAATTAAAATATGCCTTTCTGGGTACAAGTTGATTAAGTAAATCAATCAAATCACCAGCCTTATTTAAATTGAAAATTTTTATTTAATTAATTGATTTAGGATATTTTTCCATTGTTACATGATTCATGTTCTTTCCCTCCCCTCCTTCCCACCATCGGCCTGTAGCCAATGAGTAATTCCATTGGGTTTTACATGTGTCATTGATCAAGACCTATTTTTATATTATTAATATTTGCATTAGAGTGATTGTTTAGAGTCTATGTCCCCAATCATGTCTCCATTGACCCACGTGATCAAGAAGTTGTTTTTCTTCTGTGTTTCTACTCCCACAGTTCTTTCTCTGGATGTGGATAGTGTTCTTTCTTATAAGTCCCTCAGAATTGTCCTGGATTCTTGCATTGCTACTAGTAGAGAAGTCCTTTATATTGGATTGTGCCACAGTGTATCCATCTCTGTGTATAATATTCTCCTGGTTCTGCTCCTTTCACTCTGCATCAATTCCTGGAGATCATTCCAGTTCACATGGAATTCCTCCAGTTCATTATTCCTTTTAGTACAATAGTATTCCATCACCAACAGATACCACAATTTGTTCAGCCATTCCTCAATCAAAGAGCATCACCTCATTTTCCAATTTTTTTGCCACTACAAAGAGCACAGCTATAAATATTTTTGTACAAGTCTTTTTCCTTATTATCTCTTTGAGGTATAACCCCAGCAGTGGTATGTCACCAGCCTTATTTAAAGGAAATGATAAAACACTATACTTTAGTACCTTAATCAGAGGATAATGAGTCTTACTCAAACAATCATAGGATTTAAATAAATGTGAAAAAATGCATAGGAAGTGTGTCTAGATAGGTTGAAGAACTTTGGCAATGCTCTGTGGGGTCTATATAAAATGAGAGAGCTAGTTCATAACCCAGGAGACCTGAGTAAGTAGAGAGGACAGAATGGTCTAGTTAACCCTCTGAAGAGGAATTGATTGAGAAGAAGAGCCAGAGGATCAGAACATGGACCTTGGCTTCAGTCTTAATCTTTCCCCTTTTCACCTCATTTTCCCAGAAGAGGACATTGTCAACATAGGAGGGCCAGAGGACTTCCTATTTTCCTATATCCATCCTAGAAGTGTCTTGGATCAGTTAATGAAGGTGTCTGCATTGGGAACCAAATACAAGATATATGCATATTCAAAATTCTACAGAGAGCCTAGCAAACCACCATTTATACACACACCGAAAAAACACACCCACTCACACACAATTTTAAACCCTAATCTTCCATCTTAGAATCAAGACTAGGTATTGTTTCTAAGGTAAAAAAGTGGTAAGGGCTAGGCAATGGGGGTGCCTTATGAAGGGCTGCACAACTAAGAAATGTCTGAGGCCATATTTGAACCTAGAAACTTGTATCTTTAAGCCTGGCTCTCAATCCACCGAACCACACATCGCTTCCCTCCCCCTCCCCCATTATAGCTCAAGGGAACAACTCCAGACAGCAGCAATAGGACTTCCAAGCATGATGAATTTGTCTTGTGATCTCTAAGCTAGAGTATACCTCCTCCTGGATTCTTAACATATTGATGGGAGTACATAAACCCAGTCTTTGATGATAGCAGTGCTATGAGTTTGGGTCACAGACTTTTGGGGGGATTTTAAATTCTAATTTTTCTTCTTAACAAATATCTTTTTCTAAAAGTTAATTAAGTCTAGAAGGCTAATTGATTGTCTACCATAGCCAGAAGCACGTCGATGGGGGCTTGAGACCTATAGTATCAGAGAAGACCAGCAGCCATCTAGAGTTACTCCTAGATCACTCCTGATCTAATAATGCTCCCTGATGAACAAGCGGTCATCCGAGGGGAACTTGACTCAGGGAAGGTGCAATCTGCCCTAGAGGTACAGAAGAGTCAGCAGCAGTGAGAGCTCCTTCCTCCCTGCAGAGCTCTTCTCCAAGCCCCGCACCGTACACTCCAGCTCACTGATATTGATATCAGTCAGTCAAGGAACCCTGATAAAGCCCTGCTACCTCTACCGGGCACGGTGCCACGGTGCTGAGCTCTGGAGGCCTAGAGAAAGGCAAAAGTCAGTCTTTATTTTCAAGTAGCTTATAGTCTAATGGGAGAGACAGCAGAAAAACGATCAGGCACAAAAGCACATACATGCAAACAGATACACGTGTGTATATGCATGACCACAAACATAGACACGCAAGTATATATACAAAGAACGTCACACACATATGCTCACAACCCGTGTATACATTGTTATGTTGATAATAACAGATAATTTGGAGAAGCAGATAATTATGCCAGCACCAGTAACCTTCAAGTCACTTCTCACAGACACTGACTGACAGGCTTCAGTGAGAAAGGAGGGGGTTAGAAACTCCTGGCTCTCAACCCCCCCCCCCCCCCCCAAGCAGTTGAGGTTTCAGTTGGTAATGGAGACAATCTGAGGTACTTCTAGCAAGGTCTGTTGAGGTTGAACTCTAATGATGTTCCCCTTTTCTTTAACTTATATTCCTCACAGGTCTGATAGAGGAATAAGGAGAAGCTAGTTATCTAAATGTTGAAGGACTGAGATAGATGATCTTCTTAAACCTGGCAGCTGACAGGATTCAAGCTAGATGACCAGACTTGAGCAGTGAGTATCCCCAAATAATTCCCAGGCACAGATATTGAAGGTAAAGCTTATATTAAGAAGGAAAGGGAAAACCTAGAGGGGGTAATCAGGGTTTGAATAAGGAAAGGGTAATCCTGATGTGTTAAGTTAGAGCTGCCCCTCCCCCCTCAGGAGGGAGTGGGAGCTATTTGATCAACTTTGTTCACAAGGCTTATATTATTTCTAGGCTCTATAATACTAAATAATTTGTTGTATTGATGTTGGTAAGGCCCAACCCTACCGATGACTTGTGCCACAATGGCCACTCCGGTGAACCCCCCCAAGTCAAGAGCAGTAAGCAGTGATCCGCTCACCTCAACCCCCCAGAAGCAACTGACTAAACCCTTCTCAACTTCCCCCTCACCCCAAAGTTCTCTGGGGGGGGTCCCCTGTATTTTGCAGGGATTCCATGCTGTAATCTCTACATAACAACATGTAAAGGTGCACACACATAAATATACACTAATGTGCACAGGCACTGTATACAGATTTATACATGTATCACTACATAGACAAATGTAAATAGACATACACATACAGAATACAGATGCACACACACATTTATAAACACATGCACACACAATACACATGTTTATAGAACACACACACAGACACACATGCAGGTACACACAGACACACGTGTATATACATAAAGACACTTGCATGATTGTGTGTGTATTGTGCATGTGTGTATATATTGCACACACACATGCAGACATATAATGAATGGGAGATAATCAACAGAAAGCAGTACTAGCAATAAGACAGATCAGGAAAGACTTTTGGCCGAGGCTTGAAGGAAACCATCAGGAAGAGATTCCTGGTGATGAGATCTATTGCAGAGAAGAACAGACTGTCTTGGGAAGGCAACAGTTACTTTCCTCATTGACGGGCTCAAGCGAAGGATGGATGACTATTGGTCAAACAGACTGTAATGAAGATTCCTTTTTAGATAGTGGACAAGATAGCCATTGAGGACCTTTCCAAATCTTAATTTTTCTCAGTTGAATTTGAAGCTAAGTAGCTCTATTGGCCACACAATCACTTTCTTATTTTTTAAAATAACCCTTACCTTCTTAGAATCAATATTGTGTATTTGTATTATTGTATAAAAGTTAGGCAATAGGGGTTTCCTGACTTACCCAGGGTCATACATCTAGGAAGGGCCTGAGGTCAGATTTGGACCCAGGATTTCCCATCTTTAGTCCCAACTCTCAGCCACCTAGCTGCCCCAGCAGGATCACTTTCTGTAAACCTACTGGCCACTGAACCCTCCAAGAGACTTGGAACTTTCAGCAGAAGCGTGCATCTCTCACTCCCCCCGCCCAAAGCTTCTCGTTCATTCATTCAGTATTGTCTGATTCTTTGTGACTCCATGGTCAATAGCATACCAGGTCCTTCTGTCCTCTCTCCGAAAGTCTGTCCTAGCTCATATTAATTGCTTCCATAAGGCTATGTATCTATCCTCTGCCATCCCCTTCTCCTAGTGCCTTCAGTCTTTCCCAGCATCAGGGCCTTTTCCAGGAAGTCCTCTCTTTTCATTATATGATGAAAGTATTCCAACTTCAGCTTCAGTACTTCACCTTCCCATGAATAGTCTGAATTATTTTCTTTAAGTATTCATTGATTGGATCTCCTTGCTGTCTAAGAGATTCCCCAAAGTGTTTTCCAGTCCCACCACTCAGAAAATGTTGATTCTGCTCATTTTTCCTTATAGTTCATCTCTCATAGCCCTTCAGGACTTCTTAAAAAACCAAAGCTTTGACTACAGACTCTTGTCAGCAAGGTGATGTCTCTGCTTTTTAGTCATAGCTTTCCTTGCAGGGTGCGAGTATCTTAATTTCATGGTTGCAGTCACCCTTCTGCTGTGATTTTTGAGCCCAAGAATATAAAATCTGACCCTCTTTCCATTTCTTCTGCTCCTATTTGCCAGGAAGTGATGGAACCAGTTGCCCTGATCTTAGTTTTCTTTTCTTTTCTTTTTAATGTTAAGCTTCAATCCAGTTCTCACACTCTCCTCTTCCCACTCTTGTCAAGAGGCTTCTCACTTCTTCACTATCTGCCATCAAAGTGGTATTGTCTGCCTACCTGAGATTGTTGTTATTTCTCCAGCAAGGAGCAACTTAAATTCCAGCTTTTTGATCCCCAAACGCCACCACTGGCCAAATGGAGGGGCTCCTTCTTGCTCCCAGATGATTCTTCTATAACCACATTCCTCTCAGTCACTTGCAGCCTGGCAAAGAACAGATATACACATGTGCAACAAGTCACAGTTTCCGCTCAATTGAAACCTTTGTGGATTATCTGGCTTCATTTCTAAACCCAAGAACTGATTGGTGATTGACCTGGAGTTTCTGGGTATTAGCATCTCCTTATGCTGGTCAGCCACCCTCTCATTTATAGCTTCCTTGACAAGGCATCGCTGTCACCTAGATTATGGTGTCAAACTAAAACAGAAGTGGGGCACTCTAAACAAGTGCCACATAGCAAATTTTAAAGTGCAATGTTATCTATGTTTTATTACACTTTTATTTATTTTATTATGACATAGCAGATTGAGTATTTGACCTGAAGTAGGAAAGACCCAAGTTCAAATCTAACCTTTGATACTTATTAGCTGTGTGACCCTGAGCAAATAATTTAACCTCTGCCTGCTTCAGTTTCCTCATCTGTAAAGTGGAGATAACAATAACATCTACCTCCGACATTTAAGTACCAAGGGAAATAATAGTTGTAAAGCTCTTAGCACAGTGCCTGGTACATGGCAAGCACTATGTAAATGTTAGTTGTTATTAAATATTTCCCAATTACACTTTAATTTGGTTTGGGCTGCTTTCAGGGGTGTTATGGCAGACCACATATTTGCCATACCTGAGAGACCATCATGCTCAGACTTCATTCTGAGGATATTATTCTGAGCTAAAGATTCCCAGAAGCTTTCCAAATTTAGAGCACTGAATGGAGGAGGCTGACCAACTTGACAATGCTAGAGAGAAGTTAACCTTTAAAAAAAATATTGTTTTCACATGACTTCAGATTTCTAAGATAGCTCTCTCCTTTACTCTACCTTTCCCTTGTTAATAAGCCATCCCTTGGAACAAAGATGAAAAAAGAGAAAAAAGTTCACCGTTTAGCATATCAGCTAGATCTGACTTTCTACACAATATTCCTCCCTCTTGGCCCTCCCTTCTGAAGAGGAAGAGATGAGAGGGGTTCACTTTCTCAGCCCTTCTCCAGGGGGAAGCTTGGTCATTGCAATTTCGTTCTCTTTAGCTTGTTTTCTTGTTGGTATTTTTTCCCTTTGCCATCTTTGTAGTCTTTGTGTAGATTGTTGGCTTAGTTCTACTTATTTCCCACTGTAACAGTTCAAGTAAACCTTCCTGTGCTTTTCTGAATTATTAATTTTTGTTATTTCATATATATCATTTATGTTCATGAATGCGGTTTGTTCAATCATTGCCCAGCCATAGACGTTCACACTGTTTTCAGTTCTTTGATACTAGAGAAAGTCTTTCCATGAATATTTTTGTGTGTTTGAGACCTTTCATTCTAACTTTGACTTATTTGGGGTATATTCTCTGTGGTGGAAGAGGTGTGAATTGGTCAAACCATTTTCAAAAGCAATTTAATGGGGCAGATAGCTGGCTCGGTGGGTTGAGAGCCTGGAGAGGGGGGAGGTCCTGGGTTCAAATATGGCCTTGGGCATTTCCTAACTGTTTGGACCTGAGCAAGTCACTTAACTCCCACTGCCTAACCCTAACCACTCTTCTGCCTTAGAACTAAGATGGAAGGGAAGGGTTATAAAATAAAAAATTAGAATATGAACAAAAAGTGATTCAAACATCTGTAGTCATAATTATGAATTGCTTTTGAGGTTTCCCAGCTCCGTTACTTTCATTTTATTTTGCTTGTCATCCCACAGCCCTTCCAAGATTGATGAGTGCCATCTTTGTCAATTTGCAGAGTGTAAGGTAAAACATCAGAGAGGTTGTGATGTGTCTTTCTTTTGTTATTAGCAATTTGAAGCAATCTTTCAAATGGCTGTTAATGGCCTGCAGTTCTTCTTTGCAGAAATGTAAGAGATAGCAAGGATATTGGTAAAGGCACTGAATTTTGAGTTCATCTCACCTCAGTCATTTACTAGTTATGTGACCCTGGTTAAATTATTTAACTTCTCTGTTTTCAGGTTTCTCATATATAAAACTAGGGAGCTGAACCACTAGAAGGGACCTCTAAGTCCCTTCTAGTTCTAATTCTATGAGCCTATGAGTCTATGAACTGTTCATATACTTGGATTACAGTTTCCTTTAGGGCAGGGGTTGGCAACATATGGCTCTTTCTGCAAGAGCCATAAAGTCAAATTTTTTTAGGCTCTGTTACAGGAGCGCGCACTGTGAGCACTGTACGGCTCTCTCATTTTAAAAAATGTGGCGTTTATGGCTCTCACAGCCAAAAAGGTTGCCAACCCCTGCTTTAGGGGATACCCATTAACTCCTTGTTCAGAGAGCTGAGACCTGAGTACTTGTCAACCCATTAAAATTTTTTTCCTGGACCTTTCCAAGGGCTACTTCTGTTACTGTAACTCCTAAATCTTCATCATCTTCATCATCTCTATCTCCGTCTCAACAATGGAGGCTTATATTTTCCCAGGGAACCTTGAAGCTATTTAACTCGATTGTTTGTTCAGTTCAGATCTTTGTTTGGTCCAAGGCTCTTCTTATTCCTTACTCATCCCCAAGTATGATGCAATACAATGATATTGCTCTTTTTGCTGTTTCTCATATAAGACATTCCATCCCCCAACTTCCAGGCGTTTTCACTGGTGGTCCCCCATTCCTGGAATTCTCTCCCTCCTCATCTCTGCCTCTTGGCTTCCCTGGTTTCTTTCAAATCCAGCAAAAACCTCACTTTCTAAGGGAAGCCTTTTGTGACCCCTCTCAACACCAGTGTCTATGCCTTGTTGATTATCGTCTCTAATTTTTCCTGTCTCTATCTTGTTTGTATTTAGTTGTCTTCTCATTCTGTTCCCCATTAAACAGTGAGCACCTTGAGAGTAAGGGCTGTTTTTTCCCTTTCTTTTTATCCTCAAGAGCTTAGCACAGTGGCTAGTGAACCCTGCACATAGTAGATACCTAAGAAATGCCTATCAACTGATTGGCTGTGTTTGCTCTCAGAACCATATACCCTCTTTTCTTTAAATCGGTAAAGTTTAGATGGGTAATTTTGCATTGTGCTGAGACCATAATCAGAACCAGAGACAGGACTCCCAGGAGACAGTCTAGTTCTTTGTTTAGTCTTCTTCATATTTTAGTATTTATTCATATAATGTTAGTATTATTTACTATTAGTATTAGTCATATAGCACTGTGGATATTCATTAGAGGAAAACTTTAAGAGTTAGATGTTCCTATAATTTGTCACTATTTTATTTGGGTATATAGTTTGGGGTTTGGGTTCTATAAGATTATTCACTAACAAAAATGAATAATATGGAAATGTTTTGTGTGATAATACACATATAACCCAGATTGAATTGCTCGTCAGCTCCAGGAGCAGAAGAGAAGAAGAGAGGGAGTCAATATAGAACATATGACTTCAGAAACCTTGTGTGAAAATTTATTAAATAAAATTTTTTAAATAAATAAAATGTAATCAGAAAGTGAGTAACAAAATAAATAAAAATATAAACAATAAAGAGTCAGATGTTCTTAGTCCATTGGGTTTGGGGAGTCATACGCAAATTATTCCCTCCATTCTTGTAGGTGACATTACTGGACCAGGTATTTATTCTTTAGTGAAAAAATGTGACATCTGTAATCTTGGTCTGTCCTCCAACTGAATAAGATCTGTAACTATCACCACACAGCGTTGCTTCACTTTCAAAGAAGAGACCTTACCTACTTACAGGATGAAAAGGCAGTACCACTGTACAGGCAGGGGTGTATCAGTTAATCTCGGTAAATCTCTCTGAAACACCTAGCCTATTACCTTTAGTATGAACATGGTCCTCCATTTTGCATTTCAAGCCCTTCTCAGCCCGTTCCTCTCCTGCCTCTCTCTCCAGATAGTTCATATTCCTTCCTCTCAGGTCCTCTCCTCTCCAGCCAGGCTAGACCTCTTGCAGTTCCTTAGAGGGAACAAACCATCTCTTCTTTTTTTTTTGGGGGGGGTGCTTTTTGCAGGCTGTCCTCCATGTTTGGGATGCTCGCCTTCTTCATCTCCACCCCTTGGATTCTCTGGGCTGATTGGAGGCTCAGTTCCAGTGCCAGTTCCTACAGGAATCTTCCCAATTCTAGCCCGGAGCACTCCTCTAGTCACTTCATATTCACTTGATACTAGTTTTCTCTTCACTTAATCTGTGTATAAATTGTTTCAGGCCAAATCGAGGCAAACTATTTGAGACCAAGGATTATTTTCAAGTTCAGTATCATATCCCTAAGGCCTAGCACGTTGCTTAGCAAATAGGTGCTTCAAAATGTTTGTTGAGTTGAATTGCCAGATTTGCTGTTTGTGATTGGTGGTATTAAACAGAGCAACAGAGCACAAAGCCATCTGTCTTGTCTAAGACCGGCATTAGTACCCTGTCACGAAGTGGTGACAAAAACCCAATTATGGATCAGGCGTCACATGACAAGAAAAAAATAATACGAACTTTGCTCAGAAACTCTGAGGAATAGGACTTTACAGAAAAAAACCCAAACACTAAAAACCCTTCTTCTCTGTCTTATTTTGATGTGCCTTCCTCTCCAGGCCATACCCCGACTCTCCACGGGCCTCTGTCTACCCTGCGTGCACAGGAGGAATCTCTTTACCTTTCCAGAGGATTCCACTCTGGGACTCTTGGGGTTTTTTTAACGTGCCCTCTGACCCGGAAGCCTCTCCCCCTGATTGGCTGGCTCCTCCCAGCCCTTCTTTCCTTTCTAAGGAGGAAGCCCAAGATAACTGTGGGAAAACCTGAGGGCTTTGTTTGAGCCTCCCTCCGACTGGCAGAGTCATTAGACCTGTTGCCTAGAGACTAGATATGTTTAATGCTTAACTCAGGACCTAGGCTGTGACAGCCCCAAATCCAATCCGTTCTGAAGATTCCTGTAAAGAGTTTTCTCGGGCTGGAACTCTCAAGCCACCCACGTGTCTTCTCTGGAAGCTGCCTCCGCGCCGGCCAATCAGTGACTCTTTCCTTGCTCCTTTGTTCGAATCCGCCAGGATGGCTGACTTACAGGCACTGGAGGAAATGGGCCACTACTTTTTTTAGTTCTCTCCTCCTCATGATGACTTGTTAAATTTCTTTCTAAAGTATTTCGGTACTGGGTTTTGTTTTCAGCCAATACAATCACATCTATGTTGTTCTACAGGTTCTCCACAGGACTTGTCTTGGGAAGATGCTGAAGATTGCCTCAAAAAAATAAGATACAGGACACCGTCCTTTCTCAAGCTGAATTGCCAAGCATTTAAATTCTATTGCAATGGGTGTAACTCTGATAGGTTGCCATATTGTTCCAATACCAAATACTATTACCTTAAGGGTGATTTTATGGGGAAATGATCATGCAGAGATCAGAAGTGATACAAAGATACTCTCCAAGTCTCTCTGAAGAAATTGGGTATTGATTGTGAGATACAGAAGACATTCCTGATGGTGTGCCCATAGCAAAGAAGGTTCTGTGCTCTTAGAGCAAAGCATCAATGCAGTAGTTGAAAAAAAAAAAGCAAAAAAAAACGTGATATGTACAGATTTAGAGACATCTCCATCATGAAGACTGTTTGTGCCCAACCCATTGGTTTGATCAGCCATAACTGGACACACTGTACATTAACCCAGACAAAGTGATGTTGTTTTGCTTCTCTTCTCTCAACAACAATCAACCAATCACCAAGTCTTTATCCTGCTTTTTCTTGAAGTGAAAATGAACATTGTCCCTCCCAAGACAGCCCATTCCACTTTTGGATGGCTAGAAATGTTAGGAAATTTTCTTTTACATGAAGTATAAATTTGCTTCTCTGAAACTTCAACCCATTATTCCAAGATATACTTCTGGGGCAAAGTAGAACAAGTTAAAACTTTTCCTCCTACAACAGTTCTTCAGATACTTAAAGAATACCAGTATTTGTTCTCTAGTTTTGTCTTCTCCTCGGTAAATATCCCCATTCTCTTTAAATGATAATTAGATGGAATGGTCTTTCATACTCATCATTTGGTTCATCCTTTTTTAGATATATTCCAGCTTGTTTATATCCTTCTTACAATATTTTTATGGGTGTTCTTTTGTTATATTGCTATCAGTTTTCACTATTTCTCTTTTCCAGGAAAAATGAGTCATCATCTATGTACATATTTCCTACAGTTCTTGAATGGAGTTACTGAAAAAATTCCTTGTAGGATATTCAGAGAGTCTGTAACACAAGGGTTACTCCTATTACTACTACAACAGCTACTAAAATATCATCATCAATAATCAATCAACATTTATTAAGTGCCAATTATGTTCCAGATGCTGTACTAAGCATTGACAGTATAAAAAGAGACAATCCTCATCTCCCAGGGGTTTGTAATTTAATGAAAGAGACTACACACAAACAAATACGTAGAAAACAATCCATATGCAGGACGAATAGGAAATAGTTAACAGAGGGAAGGCACTGGAATTAAGAACGGTTGGGGAAAGCTTCCAGAAAAAGATGGGATTTTAGTTGAGACTTTAAAGGAAGACTGGGAGACCAGTATTCAAATTGGGGGAGAGAGAGCATTCCAGGCTAGGGAGACATCCAGAGAATATACCCAGAGGCAACAGATGGAGTGTCTTGTTTGTGGAACAGCCAGGAGTCTGATGTCACTGGATTGAAGAATACATGTTGGGTGGTAAGTTTAAAGAACTGGAAAGGTAGATTATGAAGGACTTTGAATGTCAAACAAATAATTTTGTATTTTATACTTGAGGAAATAGGGAGCCACTGGAGTTTGTTGAGTAGGGGATAACATGATGAGACCCACACTTTAGGAAAATCACATTAGTGACTTAATGAGAGTGGCCTAGAGTGAGGAGAGAGTTGAGTCAGTCACATCCACCTGCAGGATATTGCAATAGTTTAGGCATGAGGTGATGAGAACCTGACTAGAGTTGTGGTAATGTCAGAGGGGAGAAGAAGCTATATTCTAGAGATGTTGCAAAGCCTTTGGGAACAGACTGGATATGAGGGGTGAGAGATGGTGAGGAATCCAGGATAATGAGGGTCTGGGACAAAGGTGTTCCCTTCTACGGTAACAGGGAAGGTAGGAGGAAGGGAGGGTTTAAGGGAAAAGATAATGAGTTCTGTTTTGGACATATTGAGTCTAAGATGGAGTAAGAGGTTTTTTATATACATATTTTTAGGGCAGCAATGAGTTAATTAGTTAAAAAGTTAAACATTATTTAAAGTAACATTGTGTGAAACAAAGAAAAGAGATAGCTATTCATAAAACACAGGTGGTTATACAAAAAGAATAGTTCACTTGTTAGAGAAAAATATGTACTCACCTACAGGAGATAGATAAGGGAGTATATAGCTGGTCTCACTAAACCAAAGAAATCTGTCCATTGGGCCAAGAAGGGAGGAGAATTTTTCCAGGATGCTGGAATCCTTCAACTTTAGTTGTGAGATAATTTTTTATTTTTGGTACTGATAATAGGAGAAAAAGAGACACAGAAGAATAATTGCTTCTGAAGCTGTTCTTGTAGTTCACTAAGAGTCATTTACAGCAAAATTGCTGATACAGAACAAGAAGGAATCAGCATGCCTTGAAGCAGGGCTATTCTAAGCAGGGGAAACCAGAAGAGAGGGGTGTTCCAAAAACCAAGAGAGAAGAGAAGAGAAGGTGATTAACAGTGTCAAAGACTGTAGAGAGGTCAAGGAGAATGTGGGTTGAGAAAAGTCATTAGATTTGACAACTAAGAGATCATTAGTAACTGGAGAGAACAGTGTCAATGAAATGATGAAGTTGGAAGCCAGATTATAAGGGGTTAAGAAGAGAGGGAGAAGATTGGCACTGATTATAGATGACATTTTCAAAGAATTTAGACACAAAAGTCAGAGGAGATTATTGAATGATAGCAGGGATGGAAGCAGGATAGGGAAGAGGGTCATATTTGTAGACAGTAGGGAATGAACTTATCAAGTGAGAGAGACAGATTGAAAATAAATGAAAGAATGGAGATGAAAGAGAGGGTAATCTATTAGAGGAGACAGGTTGGAATAGCATCACTTGAACAAGTAGGGGGTTAGCCTTGCTAAGGAGGAAGTATCTCCCTATTGCCTCCAGGATAAAATTATTTTTTATGTTATATTTTTATTAGTTTTATAAAAACTAAATTATTTGTTTGTCATTCAAAACCATTCATAACCTACCTTTCCAGTCTTCTTATACTTTATAACCTATCATGTATTCTTTGGTCCAATGACATTGGTATCCTAGTTATTCCACAAATAAGACATGCTCTAAGTGAGATAGGGATGAAGGAGGAGATAGTGAAAGAAGGCATATGAGTGACATGATATGATGAGGTAGAGGAAAGGAGAGAGAATTTAATTTTTTTCTGTAAAATATGAAGCATAGTTCCCAGCTGAGAGAGAAGTGGGAAGAGGACCTATGAGAGGTATTGAGAGCGTTGAAAAGATTTTACAAAGCCAGTGTGGAGTGCAGAATGATGATAAAGGAGCTATAGTTCTCATCTCAAAACAGCAGCTTATGGGGGCAGCTGGGTAGCTCAGTGGATTAAGAGCCAGGCCTAGAGATGGGAGGTCCTAGGTTCAAATCTAGCCTCAGACACTTCCCAGCTGTGTGACCCTGGGCAAGTCACTTGACCCCCATTGCCTATCCTTACCACTCTTCTGCCTTGGAGCCAATACTCAGTACTGATTCCAAGATGGAAGGTAAGAGTTAAAAACAAAAAAACAAAAACAAACAAACAAACAAACAAACAAAACAAACCAAAGAAAAAACCAGCTGCTTATGTTTGTCCAGGGTATCTTGCTTGTTTGTTTGCTCAATCTAGTCCTGGTCCAGAGAACTCTCTCCATTTAAGTTCCTTCGATATAATATTTACTTATTTGTATAAGGAAGCTGAATAAGGTGGCCTCTGGGGATTCTTCCAGCTCAGTGGTTAAAATACTTTAATTGAAATACTAAAATATAGTTGATATTTTAACTAATAACTTAAAGATTAAAGTAAGTTATTAATACTTCTAAACATAAATGAATCAATAATATAAAACTATTATAAATTGAGCAAAACTGATGAATATGAAATCAATAGATTTTAAGAAAAGCTAATGATCTTGTTAAATGAAAAATCCTTGATGAAATTTCTCTATTTTTTTCATAAATTGAATAAATAATTAAAGATAAGTTTGGTTCAACCCAAATGATCACTTGGATATATATTTTATTCCATTTTTTCTTATATTGTAAAATATAGTTGATTTATGGAAGACATTGAATATTTTATCAGAAGAGTATAGCAGGGAGCACACTAGGAATGACCATTTTAGCCTCAAGGAGATAATTTGGAAACTTTGGGGGGCTGCTTCCAAGCATATGTCACTCTGCTGAGGGCTTATTTACACTGTGAGATGATGAATCTTATTGGCTAAGGAACTAGAAAAACTGAAGACTCAGTGAATATACAAAAGTGAGTGGCCAATCCCCTCACCCTTTCTTCTTTTCTGTTTATAAAATGTTCAGAACTATTACGAACTCTGTCCTAAAAGACAGGTTGGGTTGGTACATTCCTCAATCCTGGCATCCATGTGGCTGTGAACACATGGTATTAAAAAAAATGTTCAGGTTTAGATAAATTTGAGAATGGGTTTGGGATGCTTCTTTTGAGTTTGTCCTTTCTTGATCTTAGGTAAATGAGTATCCAAAAGTAGATGTGCCCAGGCTTGAAATGGGCTTTTTAAGTTCAAGAGGAAGTAAAAATGAAGGACCATTGAACACGGTGAGATAAGTTAGTAGTTGGCTCAATTTAGAAGAGGGAGTTGGATCTTCTGAAGAAGATGTAGTTGCTTAGGCTCAAAAAAATAGTAATGTGTGTTATAAAAAGTAAGGTAATCTGAATGGGTCTAGGAGGTAATTTGGGTGTGAGGAAGGATAATGGGGGCATAGGTGGTTATAAGATGATTGGAGGAGGAATGAAGGTACAGGAAGGTATATAGGAGATAAATGAAATGGGGTATGTAGGAGAGGACAGCTCAAACAGGTTTATTCTTAGAGGTTTGAGATAGAGAAAACAGGGAGGAAATTAAGGTCAGTAAGAAATGTTTAGGTTTTGGCTGGAGGGTTTCTCTTGTTAGTATCTAAAGTCTCTTGAGGGAGGAGTCGAGAGGGCCCCTCCCTGCCAGTCAAACTGATGGCTAGAGGAAGTCTTGGGTAGGTACTGCCTGCCAATATGGATGCCCCCAGTTCTCTCAAGAAATAAAAAGAAAATGATTCCTTCCCTCTTTAGCCCTTGCCTCAATTTTTGATACAATGATTCACCAGAGGTTTTGAGTAGGTAACAAGGGGATTTATTAATCTCAGGTTAGTCAGAGGGAAAGAGGTTCAGGATTTTCTAAACTGCTGCTAGGGAGAAGGGTGATGGTGGGGGATGGGTCGCAGAGAGGTTTAGACTCCCAGTTGGGAGATTTGACTGCCTTTTAAATAAAGTCTTTATCAAATCACTAAAACTAGGGGTAACTTATTTGAGGATACTCTACTTGTCTATAGAAACTAAACCCACAATGTCCAATCACCAAGCCCTCCCTTCCACCCAGGGCCCAAAGGAAATTCAAGGAAAGGGAAGGGAATGTAGATGGAGAGATCAGGGAGAGGTCCAGAGAAATGAGATAGGTTTAAATTTCCCCAAGACAAATAAGCGCAGGCCAAGGCCAAAGCAAAGCCAAGCCGAAAGGCTGTAGCTAACAGGTTAAGCCAAAGTAAAAGCCTCCAGCCACAGCGAAAGCCAGAAGGCAAAAGCCCCGTCAGTTGGAACTTTACCTTTATTTATAGCTTTAAGTTCTAACTGACTTTCCGAAGACTCTAAGACTTCTAATTGACTTTTTGTGACAGTTAGAAATTACAGAAGCAAAAAGTTTCTCTTAGCCACCTTGCATTACATGTGGAACTACAAATAAATTCATTTTTCCAGTAAAAATTAGAGGAAGAAGAGAGGAAAAGTGGTAGCTGGTGATTGCCTGCTGAGGGATCCTGAAAATAGGAATTTGTCCACTTGACATTAACAATCTGCATATTAGTATTTGTATCCCAGAACAAGATAGACATACTGCAAATACCTGTCAAATCTGCTGACTACTAGTGACTTCTGGTGATTCATGAGGGAGTCAAATGATATCCACAAGTATTTTAGAATATATTACTGGGAAGTTTATTAGGAAAACATTAGGAAGTTTGGGGAGAAACCAAAGACTTTAGGGTAACAAGAAGATGTAAGATAATGGCTTTAGAAGAGAGGTAGATTTGGGAAATTAACTTATGGATATGAAGAATGTACTCAAATTTATTTCCGTGTAGATGCCAAAGTGACTTATTTTATTTTTTCCCCCAATTACATGTAAAAACAATTTCCAGTATTTTTCAAAGAATATTGAGTCTTGAACTCTCTACCTCCTTCCCTCCCTCACCCTACTCCCTTGAGATGGTAAACAATCTCATATAGATTTTATATGTATAATAATGTAAAATATTTTTCAATATTAATCCTTTTGTAGAAGAAAAATCAAATAGAAAAAAAATTAAGAAAGCGAAGTTTGCTTTGGTCTTAGTTCTTTTTCCTCTGGAAGTAGGATGGCATGTTTTTATCATGAGCTCTTTGGGATAGTTTTGGATCATTGTATTGTTGAGAATAGCTGTTATTCACAGTTGTTCATTGTAAAGTATTCCCATCACTGTACAATATTCTCTTCATTCTGCATATTTTACTCTGTCTTAGTTCACGTCTTTCCAGGTTTTTCTGAGTTCCTTCTACTTGTTATTTCTTATAGCACAATAAGTATTCCATTACAATCATATACTATAACTTACTCAGTCAATCCCCAATTGATGGGTACTCCCTCACTTTCTAAATCTTTGTTCCCTTAAAAAGAGCTGCTTTAAATATATATTTTTTAATATATAGGTCCTTTCCCTTTTTGTTTTTGTTTTATCTCTGGAATATAAACCAAGTAATGGTATTACTGGGTCAAAGGGTATGCACTGTTTTATAGCCCTTTTGGCATAGGTCCAAATTACTCTCCTGAATGATTCAATCAGCTCATAACTTTCTTTATTTCAAATCTAAATTTGACTCTTTGTAACTTGAACTCATTTCTCTTCTTAAAAAACACTTATTTTAGTTTTTAAAATTTAATTTTTTTCAATTATCAAAAGCCATTTGTTCTTTCCCCCCCTTCCACTTCCCTAGGGTTTGGAGATAGAAAAAAATAAAATCCTTATAACAGGTAAATATAGTCAAGCAAAGAAAAATAATAAATCCCATATTGGTCATGTTCAAAACTGTGAGATTCATTTTGAGTATGTCCTTTACCTCTTTAACAGGAGATGAGTAACATTCCTCATCAACAATCCTCTGAAAAGGCATGGGGTAAAATCCTCAGCAAGATAGTGTACAATAAACCCAAAGATCCTAGCTTTTGGGACAAGAACCCACTATTTGACAAAAACTGCTGGGAAAATTGAAAAACAGTATGAGAGAGATTAGGTTTAGATCATCATCTCACACCCCACACCAAGATGAATCCAGAATGAGTAAATGACTTAAATATAAAAAGGAAACTATAAGTAAATTAGGTGAACATAGAATAGTATAACTGTCAGATCTCTGGGAAAAGAAAGAATTTAAGACCAAGCAAGAGATAGAGAAAATTACAAAATATAAAATGAATAATTCTGATTACATTAATTTAAAAAGGTTTTGTACAAACAAAACCAGTGCAACTGAAATTAGAAGGGAAGCAATAAGTTGGGAAAAAATCTTTATAACAAAAACCTCTGACAAAGGTCTAATTTCTCTTATAAGGAGCTAAATCAATTGTATGAAAAATCAAGTCATTCTTCAATTGATAAATGGACAAGGGACATAAATAGGTAGTTTTCAGATAAAGAAATCAAAACTATCAATAAGCACATGAAAAAAGTGTTCTAAGTCTCTCATGACTAGAGAAATGCAAATCAAAACAACTCTGAGGTACCACCTCACACCTAGCAGATTGGCCAATATGACATCAAAGGAAAGTAATAAATGTTTGAGGGGATGAGGGAAAATTTGGACATTAATGCATTGCTGGAGGAGTTGTGAATTGATCAAACTATTCTGGAAGGCAATTTGGAATTATGCTCAAAGAGCTCTAAAAGACTGCCCGCCCTTTAATCCAGCCAGACCACTTCTGGGTTTGAACTCTAAAGAGATAATAAGGAAAAATACTTGTACAAAAATATTTATAGCTCTTTGTGGTGGCAAAAAATTGGAAAATGAGGGGATGCCCTGCGATTAGGGAATGGCTGAACAAATTGTGGTATTGGAAGAGAATTTCTCTCTCCATTATGTTGCTTTGTTAATGTCATCTCTCAGTGACCTGAAGGTCAAAGGCCACTGAGTAAATTCTGGTATAGATAAGCCCTCAGAGAAAGGAAGTTAGAAGAGCCCAGGAACCAAGGAAACAGGAAACTGATCCCATAGGCAATACCCACTCCTGGGAGGCCCAGGCAAATTAAGAAACTATGGTTGGTTTAAAATTTAAAATTAAAAAAAAAAAAGATGTGACATGTGAGAGCTAATAGATGTAGAAAACTGCTTATAAGGGGAGACCCAGGAGCCCACCAGGGGTCTTCTGGCTGGAGCAGAGGCTGGAAAAACTCTTGTCAGTGGTGAGCTTCAATCTATCATGGCAGCCAACAGAATAGTAAGCAAAATATCTCTCTTCCTCTTTCCTACTTTTCCCTTTCTATACTATTACTACTTTGATTTTATAAAGTTATTAAAGCTACAATCAGCCTCATAATTTTTATTTTAATTATTACAGTGGTATCTGATGGTGATGCAATACTACTGTGCTAAAAGGAATAATAAATTAGAGGAATTCCATGTGAACTGGAAATATCTCCAGGAATTGATGCAGAGTGAAAGGAGCAGAACCAGGAGAACATTATACACAGAGATTGATACACTGTGGTAAAATCAAATGTAATGGACTTCTGTACTAGCAGCAGTGCAATGACCCAGGACGATCCAGAAGAACTTATGAGAAAGAACACTATTCACATCCAGAGAAAGAATTGTGGGAGCAGAAACACAGAAGAAAAACGTAACATGGTTCAAGGGGATATGATGGAGAATGTTGACTTTAAATGATCACTCTATTACAAATATTGATTATATGGAAATAAGTTTTAATAAATGATACATGTAAAACCCAATGGAATTGCTCATTGGCTATAGGAGGTGGGAAGGGAAGAGGGAAGGGAAAGAACATGAATCATGTAACCATGGAAAAACATTCTAAATTAATTAATTAATTTTAAAAAATCCTCTGGAATCATGACTGATTATGTATTTATCAGAGTTCTTAAATCTTTCAAATTTGTTTGTTTTTATAGTGTTAATGTTAATAATATAAATTGTTCTGGTTCTGCTTACTTAATTTTGTATTGTCCCAGGTTTCTTTGAACATCTTTCTGTTCTTACAATGAGATCCCATTACATTCATATACCATAATTTGCTCATCTTTTCCCCAATTGATATGAATCCTCTCAGTTCCCATTTCTTTACCACCACAAAAAGAACTGCTATAAATATTTGTGTTCATAAAGAACATTTTCTCTTGTTAGATTTGTTTTAAGTATAGGCCTAGTTTAACTGTGACTACTAGTATTTCATTTAAAATTTAATAAAGTTGGCTTACTAGTATTACCAGGTCAAGGATAAGCACAGTTGAGTAATTTTTTGGGTATAGTTCCAAATTCTTTTATGGAATAGCTATACCAATTTACAATTTTAGTCCCTGTAATATCTTTTTTTTTGGTCAACTTTACCATTATGATGAATGTGAAGTGAAACCTGAGACTTGCTTTAATTTTCATATCTTTCTCTCTCTCCATATATATATATGGAGATATATATATCTCAGTGGTTCCCAAACTTTTTTGGTCTACTGCCTTCTTTCCAGAAAAAATATTACTTAGCACCCCATCACATACTATCACCACTCCCTTACAGTTATTCACGGCCCCCAGATGCACCTGTTGTCATCACCTCCCTCCTTGGATCGCTGCAGCACCCACCAAGGTGCTCTATCTATCTCTATCTATCTCTATCTCTATCTCTATCTCTATCTCTATCTCTATCTCTATATCTTCACATGTCTAAAGATAGTCTGAATTTCTTCCTCTGAAAAGTGTTTGTACATATATTTTGACCATTTCTTATGTGAGAAATGGCTTTTATTCTTATAAATGAATCATTTCCTTATCTATCTTGGAAGTGAGATCTTTATCAGAGAAATTTGTTGTAAAGAGTTTTTCCTCCAGTTAACTATTTGCTTTCTAATCAAAGCCCACCCAGATTTGTGTAAACACTCAAAATTTTATGTAATCAAAACTTTCCATTTTATCCTTCTGTGATCTCTATCCCTTGCTTAGTTATGAACTCCCTCTCTATTCTTAGATCTTAGAGATTTTTCCTTTTTTATTCCTCTCCACACATTGTTTCTAATTCTGTCTCTTTGGGTCAAGAAAAATAGGTCTCACATGTTTTATATGACAGGCTTCCAATTACTTAAACACCTCTTAAGTGCCTCTCAAGTTTTCTTTTTTTCAGGGCAAACCTTATTAGTCTTTTCAGCAGATCCTCCCTCACATGGCAGGGTACTGAAGTCCTTCACTATCTTGGTCACATCCCCCAGGATTCTCTACAGTTTATCTGTCCTTCTAAAATGTGGTACCAAGTACAGAACACAATATTCTAGATGTGATCTAATGAGATAGAAAGCAGCAAGACCATCAAGTCCCTTGCCCTGGATACAATATCTCTTAGTGCTGACTCAGTCTATATTAGCACTTTTTGTTTGTTTTGTTTTTGTTCAGTAAATAACCCAGATCTTTTTCAGAATTGCCATCTGTTCTTGGATATGTCTTCCATTTTATTCTTGTGAAATAGACTTAAAAAAACATTTTGTTTCAATTAGCAAAAATATGCCTGCTCACTCTTGTATCCCAACCTCCCCAACTGAAAACAAAAGAAAAACATATTACAAACATAATCAAATCAAATTTCCACACTTGCCATGTCCAAAACAGACATCTCATCCTACACTCTGAGTCTTTTATCTCTATCAGGAGTAAGTAGTGTGTTTCATCTTTAGTCCTTTAGGATCATGGATGGCCATGAGGCTAAGAGTTCCTAATTCTCCCAAAGTCGTTTGTCTTTACGATATTGTTGTCATTGCATAAATTGTTCTCCTCGTTCTGTTCATTTCACTCAGTATCAATTCATACAAGTCTTCCTAGGTTTCTCTGAAACCCTTCTTCATAACTTCTTACATTTAGTATTCCATCACATTTATATATAACAACTTGTACATTTATATCCCTATAGATTCCCATTCTTTGCCACTTCAAAAAGTTACAAATATTTTTGTATTTCTTTAGAATTCATTTTACTTAGGATTAATCCTTCCCTTAATCTATCCTCTCTCTAATTCCTCTTTTCCTCTTCTTCCTTTTCCCTCCTATTTTCCTGTTGAGTGACATGTATTTTTGCACCCTATTTTGCATGTGTTTATTCTTCCCTGTTTGGACCAGTTTGAATGAAAGCAAGGTTCAAATATCAAGGATTAACCCCAACCCTTCCTCCTTGATATTTAGTATAGAGGTCTACTTGAATATCCTGATCATGTGAGGTAATTTTTCCTAATCTCCTTTTCTTTCCTCCCCACACCTCCAACTATTTGTCTCTTCCTGTCTTTCTATTCTTTTTTTTTTTTTTAAAGATCAATACATAACAGAATAACTCCTAGGCCTTGTTTGATCATTCTTCCCATTTGACTCCTGATAATGATACAGTTCATCTCCCCAGGATAAAATGCAAGTAGTTTATCCTTGTTTGGTTCATTATTCCTCATTTATGTTATCTTTTAACATTTCTCTTCACTTCTATGTTTATACTTTAAAGTTTCTATACAGCTTTGGCCTTTTCAATAGGAATGTCTGGGAGTCCTCTTTTCATTAATAATCCTTTTTTATTTTTACTTTTATTTTTTTTTGTCCTTGAAAGTTTATACTCAGTTTTGCTCCATAAGTTATTCTTGGTTATTAGCCAAAAATTTGCCTTCTGGAATATTGTATTCCAAGTTGTTCACTCCTTTATAGTTGTGGCTGGTAAATCATGTGTGATGCTGACAGTGGGTCCTTGGTATTTGGTTTTTTTCTTCCTAGCTGCTTACAGTAATTTTTATTTGACCTGGAAGTTCTGGATTTTGGTAATGTATCTGCAAATTTTAATTTGGGGATTTATCTTTGGAAGTGACCAATGGATTCTTCCTATTTCTACTTTGCCCTCTGGTTCTAAGAGCTCTGAGTGGTTTTCTTTGAAGATTTCTTGAAATAAGATGTGTAGGCATTTGTTGTTGTTATAGTATTCAGATAATCCAATGATTCTTAAAGTTTTTCTTCCCAATCTATTTTCTAAGTCAGTTGTGTTTCATATGAGACTTAATATTTTCTTTAATATTTTCAATCTTTTGTCTTTGTTTTAATATTCCTTGTTGCCTTGTGGTATCATTGGTTTCTTTTTGGTCTATTCTAATTTTCAGGGAGTTTTTTGCTTGGGCAAAGTATTATATTTCTTATACTTAGCTGTTTATTCTCTTTCCAATTTTTTCTTCCATAGCTTTAATTTCTTTTCCATTTTTTCTCTCAATCACTCTCATTCCATTTATAAAAATACTTTTTAAACTCTTTAAAAACTCTTGTTCCATTTCTTCTAGGGATTCTTATATTTGAATTTTGCTTGTAGATGTTTTAAGAGTTATTCTCTTATTCTGGGTTTGGCTTTTGAGCTTCCCTTCCACAATAATGCCTCTTTATCATAGGATTCTTCTTCTTCCTCCTTCTCATCCTCCTCTTCAAGAGGGAAGGTCTGGACCAGTTATGCTGTTGATTTTTGGAGATATTGAATGTTGTGTTATTCTCAGGAACAGGATGGGGACCTGTAAACTTTTATTATTCCCTACGTGGTCTCAACCAGGGCTGAATGCTAATCTCTGATCTGAGCTTTACAAGTTGTTTGGGTTGGATGGAACAACAGTAGGCTGCAGATGGACTCAGTCCACTTCAGCAAACTGGAAAGTGCTTAGTTTTCTCTTTTCTTGGTTCACCCTCAGGGTCTCCCTCCTCCGGGATGCCATCCTAGTGCACAGATCCCTTTCAGATGCCCTGGTGTAGTGGCTGGTAGTGCCCCAGGTGAGTCTGGGAATTCCTTTTGTCTTTGTATATCACCCCCCCCTGAATGCTGGTGCGCTCTTTGAGCAGTGTATTCATCAGACCTTACTGTCTGTCTCCCTATGCTGAGCTGAGCTGGACAAATGACTCACTATAATTTTTTCTGGATTTCCCTATCAGGATTTAGTCTAGTTCATTTTTGAGATCTGTTTGGAGAAATTTTGTGAAGGGGAACTTGGCTGTACTGCTTCTATTGGGCCACTGTACTACCATTTAGCTATCTCTTGAGGAATATATTTTTTTAACCGAAGTGTAAGACTCTACATTTGTCCCCAGAGGAGCAGCCAGAGAAAATGCCCAGAGATGAGAGGTAGAGTGTCTTGATCATGAAAAAGCCAGGAGGCCAGGTTCACTGGATCAAAGAGTACATGTAGGGGAGTAAGGGATGAAGCTGCTCCCTTCAAGAGTTTCTCTTGCCAGAATATTCCTCCTCCCAGAGTCAACCTGACGATGTTCCCTTTTGTGAGGCTGTTCATCTGCTGGCCTTCCTAGCTTGGCAGGGCTGTGCCAGGTTATGTTGGCACAACCGTTGAGAGCCCAGGGGCATCTACATGCCCCAATGAATGGGGCATCCAAGAAGAACTTTAGAGATTAGTGATGGCAGCTCACAGAGCACTTTCCTCACAGCCATGGAGGGTGAGATCTCTGCTTTAGAAGGAAAAAAGAAAGTCCAACTTGGCAGTTGCATGGAGGGTTATTTAAAGAGGAGAGAGATTACATCAATTAAGACGCTAATGCAATAGTCGAGGTGACAATTGATGAAGACCTGAACTAAAGCTGTGACTTCATTAGGAGAGCCATGGGAACAGATTGAGAAGTGTTAAGATAGATAAAATGAGATTGAGCAAGCCGACATGTTAAGGGAAATCAAAGAGTTTGAAGAGGGAAAAGACCCATATTACTAAAAATATATTACTGCACTTTTGTTAACACCCCAGGAGGCCATGCCATGACACTGAGTGGTGAGTAATCAATCACAATGGTCTGAAGATGAGTCCCATCCAACCCTTCCCACAAGAGCTAATCCTGACTTTTGCTCCCTCTGTCTTTGATCACATTGGATTGGGACAACCCAGGCTCTTCCCGGTGCCCTCTTCTTCCCAATACTCCCAGAGGTATCAATCCACCACCAACTCCCCTTAGTTCACTCCCACAGCCATCAGGAAAAGCAGGAGCAGCTGACCCAGACCCAGAGACCTCTGTCAGCTGGGAGAGACATAGTATAGCTTCCTGTGCCCCACTTAATGAGCAGGGGAAAGTGACTAAGGTCCTACATCACTGGCCCATGATCAGCATCTATCACCTAATACTACTCCTATGTCTAATAATTTCCTACCACCTGCTTCCCTTCCCATCTCTGTGTTAATCAGTCCTGGGCTACATAAGAAACTATTCCCACCTTCCCACCCCCTCACCTCCAGACTCCTCAGCCCTACCCTACTCATGCCCCACTCCAATCTACCCCTTCCATTACAAGTGAACAAACTTCCCTTTATTCAGGACTTTTTAATTTTATTTTTTGCTTATACTGTCATCATGTGGCTCTCACTGAGGTCTGGATCCCCAGTCCCTCCTCCCCAAACACAAAGTAACTATATTTCTGGTCCTCTTCCCTACCAATGGCTCTATTTTCATACCCTCCCCCATCTCTTCCCCCTCCTTCCTTATGAGGAAATCAGAATTTCCTTGTTCTTTTTTACTACTAGAGACTCTCCCTTTATCACCATTATTCAGCAATTTAAGCCTCCTTTGAAGTTCATCGTATTAACATTTTCTACCCAATCTAGATTATGGTGATTATTGTATAATGTTCCCAAGGTCATTCTCCTTACTTTCTTAGGGAGTTTAGTAGCTGGCTCACCATTTTTTTGCTCTTCCTCAAACCATGCCCTATATGAAGGGGCTTCAACATTCATGATGAGACTTTTCCAAATTCTCATACCTCCCAATTCCTCAGTTTTCTTAAATTCTATGACCTATCCAGCAGAGTAGTTGTGAGCATCAAATGAGATAGTTGAAAAATGTTTTGCAAATCTCAAAATGCTGTCTAAAATGGTGGTGGTTGTTATTAGTATTACTCCCTCACTTTACCTCAGTCACCCATAGGGATGATCATGTTTTATATCTCACTTTTATTCACTTCGTTTCCCTAATTTGCCCAAGCCATAAAGGTATCAAGGTGATGAAGTGGATAGAATGGTGGGCCTGGAGTCAGGGAGAACTGAATTCAAATTTGGCTTTAGATATTATAAGGAATTAAATTAAGAGTTTGACTAAATATATGAGAATTCTAACATAATACTGTGGTCCTGATTTAAAAATATTATGGCTCAAGTCAAATTGACTTTTAGTAGCTTTGATTTACAAAGAGGTGGAAAGAGTGAAAGTAGAGAAATGTAAAAGTGGGTAGAGTAAGAAGTCTAGCTTATCATCTTAAATGTTGCTCCCGTCCCTGTCTTAACCCAAGTAGGGCTTTTTAACCCCTTAACCAGAGGACTTGGTGGTAAATTAAGCAAGGGTTCAATCCCTTCGACCTCCTCCAAGAAGGGGAGGCCTCTCTGGAACTAATCCCTCCAGAAGCCAGGAAAGGAGGATCAGCTTCTCACTCACCCAAGCAGAAGCTCCAATGGAGAAGATCCAGGAGCACTCTTAACAGTAGTCCAAGTGCCAGAGTCCCAGGTTGAAGTCCCAAGTCATAGTTCCGAGTCCCAGTACCAGTCCCAGATCCTCCAACTGAAAATTAAGGCGGAAGACCACCTTGAACAAGAAGTTCAGGACTTTTATCGTCCTTTTTCCATATCCCTTCCTGTCCCTTCTTCTATGGGAGCCAATTGCAGTCTTTAAATTTGCTTAGCACTTCCCAGGGGTGGTCAATCACTTCTGGAGTTGGCACCCACTTTTAGCAAGTGGCTTAAGGACCTCCCCTACTTAGTGTTAAGTAGGGGTGTTTTCACTTTTTGTTGATTAATTTAAAAATAGACAAGGGAGAGTTAATCCTATCTTCACAATATTCATTAGTTGTGTAGTCCTTTTTTTTTTTTTTTTTTTTTAAACCCTTACCTTCTGTCTTGGAATTAATACTGTGTATTGACTCCAAGACAGAAGAGTGGTAAGGGTAGGAAATGGGGGTCAAGTGACTTGCCCAGGGTCACACAGCTGGAAAGTGTCTGAGGTCAAATTTGAACCTAGGCCTGGCTCTCAATCCACTGAGCTACCCAGCTGCCTCTCTCATTGTGTAATCCTGAGTAAGTCACTTTAGGATCAAAAGAAGTATTTGCAAAGCACTTAGCAGAGTTCCTGAAACATAAAAGGCAATACATGCTTTTTTCCCCTTCTTCCCCAATTTAAAACCCTGATATTCCTCTAGCCTTACTTTCTATTAATCAATCCCTCCCTATGTCTTACTCTTCCTAAACCCTTGAGAGACTTCTAGTTCCTTGACCTCTTAGTACTTTTTGACTCTTGCTCTGGCTTCGCTTGTCTCCCTCTTCAGTTTTGATCCTATAATTAGCCAATTCAACTCTACACTTTTCCCTGCTTTTGGATTCCTTGTCTTTTGTACTATAGCTGCTAAATCTCAGTCTTGGATCCTTCCCATCACTTATCTCCTCTGCATGCTGCTGAAAAGAGGTAAAGGAAATCACATAACTGCTAACTGAGTACATTATAAAATCATATTATCCAACATCTGGACCCTCACTAGAGCTAGGCAATTCTCTTAATTCTCCCTAATTCCCTGATTCCCATATAAAGTTTTTCCAAATGTTCTCCTTGAGTTTCTCACACCCTCTCTTCCTTTTATCTCAGCTGAGCATGTTGCTTCTTGCTTTACGGAGAAAATTGAGATCATTTAACATGAGCTTTTCTCCACCTCAAAATTCCTTGACAGTATCCATATCTTTTCTTTTCTTCTCCACAGTTAAGTGGTACAGTGGTTAGTGTTGAGCCTGGAATCAGAAAGATCCAATTTCAAATCCAACCTCAGCTCAATTACCAATTGTGTGACTGAACAAATCAATTAAATGCATGCTTCAAGTACTGTGCAGTGCTTGAAAATCTCTGTCTCAGTTTCCTCAACTGTAAGGTGAAGATCATGATAGCACAACCTCACAAGATTGGTGTGAAGATCAAATGAGTATTTGTAAAGTACTTTGGCACATAATTGGTACTTAATACTTTATTCCTCCCCATCCTCTTCTTGATAATACCAAACCCTTTCCATGTCCTTGATCCCATCGTCTGCCAGCTACTCCAGAAGAATGACAACCTTCTCTCTCAATCTCCCTCCTCCTCTCATTTTCAAACTCTCCCTATTTACTGGTTCTTGCCAGTCTCATTGTACATTACTTTCACTCCTGTTCCCTGTGATCCTGGCAAACAGGGCTTCTTTCTGTTCCTCCAATTCATCCCTCTTCCCATTTGTCTTTGCATTAGCCTTTCATGACTCCTAGCCTTTCATGACACTTCAACTATGCTTTTATAGGCTCAAACTCCACCTTCTACATGAAACTTCTCTAGTGCTCTCAAAATATCTTGCATTCAACAACTTTGTATTTGCATTTATTTTATTGTATTTATTCTGCATATACTTATGTATACTTGCTATCTCCATTAGAATGTGAAGCTGTTGTTTTTTTCAAGCAGTGACTATTTAATTCATTGGATTTATATTCTCAGGGCCAAAGTCTTTTAACACACAGCACATGTTGCTGATATATTGATTGATTTATATCCCTTCTGGATTTCACTTTATTCAACAGGGTCCAGTAGCTTGTCAAGATCTTTCTGTATTGTGATTCTATCATTAACGTGATCTCTATCCATTCCAGCTTTTTATATTCATTCATTCATTCATAGGGTACAGCAAAATGGTCCAGTGGATCAGGTATATAGCCTGTAGTCAGAAAAACTTGGATCCAAATTTGGCCTCAGAGACTTACCAGCTCTGTGACTTTGGGCAAGACACTTAACCTGTTTCTCTCAATTTACAAAATTGCTAAGGAGGATAATAATAGCACCCAACTAGGAATTTTATAAGGATCACAAATGACATATTTGGTATGTCTAGCACATACTAGGAGTTATATAAATGCTATTATTATTTCATTTAGCAAACATTCCTTAAGCACCTAGGAGACATCTACTATGCTAGGTACTAGGGATAAAAATACACAGTTTATGCCCTCTAGGAGCTTACTTATTATTGGTTATTGGTGTAGTCCATCCTATTAGTCAACAAATTAATTTTTCATGAATTATCATTTATTTTAAATTTTAGAATATACAATATGAAACATAACAATAACACACATGGTTTATTACAAATATGTAGTAAATTATCATAAATACACATACCCAAGAGAAACAAATTTTTATATTAGTTATGTCCAAAAACCTGTCTCTTTTTTTCCTGTCCTTCCCAACTCTCCCCCCCTTTCCAAGAAAGCAGGTAATATATGTTACACATATATTTTCATATATTGCATGTTTCCATGTTTGTCATGTTGTGAAATAAGACATATTACACTAGGGAAAAATTCATAGAGGATATAAAGTGAAGAATGGTATGTTTCAATTGCATTCAGACTCCATCTATTCCTTCTATTCAGTAGCTTTTCCATCATGGATCACTTGGAGTTCTCCTAGATCCTTGTCTTGATAGTAATAGTAAAGCCATTCATAGTTGTTCATCATACATTATTGCTGTTACTGTGTACAACATGCTCCTGGTTCTGCTTGCTTCACTTTGCATCACTTCATATAAATCTCTCCAGGGTTTTTTGTGATCATCCTGTTTGCCATTTATGACACAACAGAGTAAAGACATATACATTGTTCAGTCATTCTTGGCTTTCAGTTCTTTGCCACCACAAAAAGGGCTGCTAGAAATATTTTAGAACATATAGTTTCTTTTCCTTTTATCTTGGTCACTTTAGGAAATAAACCTAATAGTAGTATTTTGGGGTCAAAAGGTCTATAGATAGTTTTATAACCGAATATAATTCCAGACTCAGCTCCAAAATGGTTAGGTCAGTTCATGGTTCTATTTTTCCACATTCCCTCCAGTGTCATTTTGCCCTTTTATCATTTTTGTCAGTCTGATAGGAATCTCAAAATTGTTTTGATTCACATTTCTTTAGTCAATAATTCAGAACATTTCTTTCATATGGTTATATATAGCTTTGATTTCTTCATCCAAAAACTTTGTCATATCGTTTGACCATTTATCAGTTGGGGAATGGCTCATATTCTTTTATATTTAAGAAGGTTCTCTTTATATTTTAGATATGACACCTCTATGCAAGAAGTTGCTTATAAAATCCCCCCCACCCACTTACCAACTTTCTTCTAATCTTGGGTACGTTAGTTTTATTTGAACAAAAACCTTCCAAATATTCAACATTATCATTTTACGTGTCACAATGGTTTATATTTCTTGTTTATTCATAAATTCTTCTCCTATCCATAAATCTGTTGGGTAATATGTTCTCTGTTCTTCTAATTTGCTTATTTTATTTCCCTTTATACCTAGGCTATGTATCCATTTTGAACTTTATCTTCGTAAATGGTGTAAGATATTGGTCTATATCTAGTTTCTGCCAAACTGCTTTCTAGTTTTCCCAATAATTATTTGCTAGGTAGTGAATTCTCATTCCAAAAAGTTGAATCTTTACCTTTGTCAAACACAAGGTTACTATAATCTTTTATGACTGTTTATTGTATGTCTATTCTGTTCTGCTGAATTACTTTTGTATTTCTTAGCCTGTATCAGATAGTTTTGTAAATTTCTGCTTTATAATATAGTTGGAAATCTGGTACTGCTAGACTTCTTTCCCACCCCACTCCCCACACATTTCCTCTGACATTCTTGATCTTTTGTTTTTCCAAATGAATTTTATTGTTTCTTTCTAATTCAATAAAAATAATTTTTTGGTAATTTAATTGGGATGGTATTAACCAAGTGGGTAAGTTTAGGTAGGATTGTCATTTTAATTATATTGGCTCTGTCCACCCAAGAACAATGAATATTTCTCCAATTATTTAAGTCTGACTTTACTTGTATAAAAAGTAGTTTATCATTATGTTCATATAGTTTCTGGATTTTGGGGGGAAGATATGCTCCTAGATATTTTATCTGTGGTTAATTTAAATGAGTTATCTCTTACAATCTCTTTTTGCAGGACAATGATATCTAATACATAGAAATGCTGATTTAATCCTGCTATTTTGCTAAAATTATTGATAGTTAATTTTTTAGTTGAATCTCTAGGATTTTATATATATATATATATATCATCATATCATCTGCAAAAAGAGAGGTTTTTTAACCTTTTTCCCCATTCTGATACCTTTTTCTTTTATTGTTATTGCTAGCATTTCTTTTTCCTTCTTTAAAAAAATTCCAAAAAAAACCCAACCCCTTCACTTCCATCTTAGAAACAATACTGAGTATTGGTTCCAAGGAGAGCAGCAGGGGCTAGTTAAGTGACTTGCCCAGAATCATACATCTAGATAGTGTCTGTGGTCAGATTTGAACTCAGGATCTCTCACCTCCAGGTCTGGCTCTCAAGCCATTATATTATTAGCATTTCTAGTACAATATTAAATATTAGTGTTAATGAATATCTTTTTTACTCTTCATCTTATAGGGAAATCTAATTTCTCCACATTATAGATATTTGCTGATGATTTTAAATATATACTTCTTATTAATCGAAGGAAAAAGCCAATTATACCTATGCTTTCAATGTTTTTAATAGCAATGGGTAGTGTATTTTGTGAAAACCTTTATCTGCATCTATTGATTTTTTAAATCTTTTTATTTTTCATTTTTTATCTATCTATCTATCTATCTATCTATCTATCTATCTATCTATCTATCTATCTATCTATCTATCTATCTTTAAAACCCTTATGTTCCATCTTGGAGTCAATACTGTATATTGGCTCCAAGGCAGAAGACTGGTAAGGGTAGACAATGAGGGTCAAGAGACTTGCCCAGGGTCATATAGCTGGGCAGTGTCTGAGGCCAGATTTGAACCCAGGACCTCCTTTCTCTAGGTCTGGTTCTCAATACACTGAGCTACCCAGCTGCCCCAGAGCATCTATTGATTTTGTTACTTTTGTCATGTTATTTTTTTTTGTTATTTTGTTATTATATTATTTATAATATTATATTATTTTATTTATTATTATTATTATTTTCATTACTTTTTTTTTGCTGATATATTCAATTATGTTAATAGTTTTCCTTATATTAAACCAGCTCTGCCTACCAGGTATAAATCCTGTTTGATCATAATATATAATCTTTTGTGTATGTATAATATACAGCAATAACTATTGTTGTAGTCACTAATATTTTAATTTTTGCATCTCCATTCATTAATGAAATTGGCTTATAATTTTCTTTCTGTTTTTGCTCTTCCTAGTTTAGATATAAGCACCATATTTGTTTCATAAAAGGATTTTGGCAAGACTCCTCTGCCAATTGTTCTAATAATTTAATATTAGAATTAGATAATCTTTAAATATTTGGTAAAAATTCACTTATAAATCCATCTGTTCTTGATGTTTTTTTTCCCTAGGAAGTTCTTTTATATTTTTACAGCTTCTTTAATTTCTTTTTTTTAATAGATTTATTTAAATATTCTATTTTCTCCTTTGTTAGTCTAGGCAATTTATATTTTTGTAAGTATTCATCCATTTCACTTAAAATTAAATTTGTTGGCATATAATTGAATAAAATAACTTCTGATAATTGTTTTGATTTAATTTATTAAGCACTATGCAAGAGATATTGTGATGTTAGGAATACAAATAAGAAAAACAATAACCCACTGCTTTAAAGGAGCTTAAGTTCTAATGGGAGGAGTATACTGTCATGTGAGAAGCACACTAGACTTGGAATCAACAATATATTCAAGTTCTGCTCTTTTATTAGCTGTGAGAACTTAGGTAAACTACAACCTGCTTAATTCTTTTTTTAAATCATCTATAAAATTAGTAAATTATACTAGCGAGGAGCCAGGGTTGGCCTGAGCAAAGTATTTTATAGCCTTTATTGAAAGTGGATCATTTTTATTAAAAAAATTTTTTTCTTAACTCTTGCCTTCCCCTATAGAATCACTACTGTGTATTGGTTCCAAAAGTGGTAAGGGCTAGGCAATGGCGGTTAAGTGACTTGCCCAGGGTCACACAGCTAAGACGTTTCTGAGGTCATATTTGAACCTAAGACCTCCTGTCTGTCTCTAGGCCTGAGTGACCCGGCTGCCCCTTGCATTATTTTTAGAGAATAGAGAAAAATGACTTGCCAGTGGATATATTAGGGATTTAGAGACAGAATGAAGCTTTGAAATTGAGCCAAATTCCCAAATTTTACAGGCCCTAAGAATTTAAGTCACCATGTGGTGAGATAGAATTTGATTTCACATCCTTTGACTCCAAATCCAGCCCCATTTCCTATTGCTATGGCTGCTTGCCAAATCATATTTTCTTTCTTTTCCAGCGCGGGGCCTTTCCCCTCAGATGTAGCAGTAGCGGAAAGGTGGCCAAAATCGGAGGATCCTGGGACGCCAATTCACTAGCTGGGTCTGGGTCTCGGGGCTGGTCAGCCAGCTACAAAATGTGGCGGCTGTCCTGTCCTGAGGGAAGCGAGCCAGATAGGGAGGTGGTGGTGGGGGATGGGGGCAGGCAAGCAAAGCAACTAAAACCGGGTGAGGCGGGGCGCTCCGGGGTGCCAAGGCAGCGGCAGGGGGAAACGAGTGGACTCCTGACAGAGAAAAGGGGGCTGTTCGGCGGGGAGGCCCTTTCCCCGAGCCCCTGGAGTTGGTGGTGGGGGTGCGGATCTTCAGAGAGGGAAGGGTCACCAACGAGAAGCTATCTGCACGGCCTTTCCCACCAGTTTTTGCTAGCACAGGTCACGGGGCGGGAGAGTAAGAAGACGAAGGTAAATCATTGCGGGCGCCTCTTCCAACTCTGGTGGAATGTCACCAGCCCGCCCCAGCGGCCCCCACCCCCACCCCCTCGTTTGACTGAGGTGGTTAGTACAGGCAGGTAAGTATGCCAAGTGGACGGAAAGTTCAGGGACGATGCGGGGATAAATGAGAAGGAAAGAGTCCCGGAGAAAGAAGGGAATGGCCAGGGAGCGGGACTGCCAGCTGTCTGAATCTGCCCAGAACGGCCTCTCAAGTGGCACTTTTGGGGGCGCTTAGGCTTTTTGGGTTCGGATTACAAAATCAGCACCACACGGCCTCCCCTTCCGCCTCCCAGTTCTGGAAGTCAGTCAGTATTTCTTAACTCTTCATCCTACCAGGTAAAAGGATATTCTAAGTGAGGAAAAAGTGTTTTCAGGGATAGAACTGAGGCAAGGAAAAAAAAATCAGAATGGAAATGGGAATGGAAATGGGGATTGCCCGTGGGATAGCTATTACTGCAAGAGAGATCTATCCGTTTGTTTCTATTTTCTAATGGTTTCTATACTGTGCCTTGCAGACGGACCTGAGAGATACTCTGGATAGCTCTTTCCCTACAGTCAGAAGGCTCTGGCCAGCCTTGGGGAAATCCTTTCTTCAAAAGCTGAACTGGATTTAAGTTCAGTTTTCCTCTGACTTGAAAATTCTGGGATTGTGGATCACGTGGTTCCTAAACTATGAGATGGTTAGCATTACAGGCTGGGCTGGAAGGCAAGTTTATTAATCTAGTCCAACCTCCTTATTTTATAAATGAAAGTTTCTATCTGATATTTAAAAAACCAAAGTACAAGCACAGTAATAAGGGGTAGGGTCAAAGATTTTAATCTATACCACGTTTGATTAAAATCTGAATTTGAATCCATATATCTAGTGCTTTTTCCAACACGTCAAAGCAAATGCTCTTAAAATCCACAGTCCTACTCACTCCCCTGCCTCTGTCCCCCTCAAAATCTCCACAACAGAAATCTGGCATTAAACATTCTCAAAAATTAGGGATAATAAAGTTTTCTAAAAAATATTTTAAAATTCAGTGTGATCTAGACAATTAAAAATTTATTATGGCTTCAAAACAATAGTTGATTTGATTCCACAAAGTATATTTTTGTATTTCCTTTAGGGCAAAAAGAATCTCAATGTTAATTTAATACCTATACACTGAAAAAATAAATGTATAAGTAACATTTCAATTCTAATCTCCTGATTTTAACATTCAAAATCTTAATACCTACTGTTTATTTCACACAAGCAAAATAACAGATACATCTTACCAATTTACAATATTTGATTTACACTGTAAAAATATGGAACTTCTTTCTTTTAAAATCACTTGGCCACTGCAGCATTTAGAATTCTCAGGCATTTCATATTTCTTCTTTCAGGCTTTTTTCCTATTATTAAATTTTAACTCTTTACAGATGGGCATCCAGACCTTATAGGAAGTATATCTGTAATCCAGTAATGAAAAAGAGTTGCAATTTCTTTTGCATGGTCTGAAAAGCAAAAAAACAACTATGCATTATAAATTAAAACCAAGTAAACTGTGAAGAATTTGCCACAATGTAAATCTGACATTTAGGAATAGCAAGAAATTGTAGTAGTAACTCATTTAACTTACACATAAAGGTAAAAAATTTGATTTACAGATGAGAAAAATTCTGACTGTATATATTATTTTAGACCTCACCCTTGTAGATTCAGAGTTGTCTTAAAAAAGAATCTTGGAAACTTTAGTAAGGAAAATAATGTTTGATTTTATCCCCATAAGGATGTTCATCAGGATCTCAAAATTAATCACCAGATGGTCAACTCTTCAAGTGTGGTGCCTTTCTGAATTTTGCTTGACTGGGCTTAAAACAGATACTGGGACATAGATGGTCAATAATTAGAGCCTTTCTGGCTTAGTGGAAACCTTTTGGAAGTCAGGCTTGCTTGGCAATAGTTTTTTTTTTTTTTTTTTTTTTTTTTTTAGGTCAGGATGAGAGCAATTAATGGCATTTATTGTGTGCCAGGTACTTATGCTAAGTGTAGGGAATACAAATACAAGTTGAAAGAAAGACAGTTTCTGCCCTCAAGGAGCATGTAAATTCTTTTTAAGAAAATGTCTTTATTGAGTTTTTTTGTTTGTTTCTTATATTTCCATACATATCCCAAATATCTTTCCTCTCCTTCCTAGAGAGCTATCTCATATGAAAAACAGTACTTTTAGCAAGGAAAAAAATCAGCAGGGGCAGCCGATAAACTGAAAAAGTCTGAAAACATGTGTAGTAGGTACATACCTATATACCACCTAAATCCATGAAAAGATGAGTTGGGGTATCTTCTCATATACCTTCAGTTGAGCCCCATTTGCTCTTTTAAGTGTATATTTTTTTCTTGTCTCCCTGCTTAGTTTACTGTGCATCAGATCATCTAGTTCTTTCCATGCTTCTCTATAGTCATCACATACATTATTTCTTATAGCACAGTAATATTCCATTATATTAATGTACCATAAATTGTTTAGCCATTCCCTAATTGATGGGCAGCTAAGTGGTGCAGTGGATAGTGTGCAGGTCTGGAGTTAGGAAGACTTTATCTAGTCTCATATACTATGTGGCCCGGGGAAAGACTTTTAACCTGGCCTGCCTTAGTTTCCTCATTTGTAAAATGCAATGGAAAAGAAAATGGCAAACCATTCCAGTATCTTTTCCAAGAAAACCCCAGAAGTTAGCTGTGTCTGAAAAAACAAAACCAAACAATTGATGAGCATTTATTTTGTATCCAATTCTTGTTGTTAGCAAACACAAAAAGTGCTGTTTGAAATATTTTTATAACTATTTTGGAGCATGTGATGACTTTCTTCTTATTGAAATTCCCTTGGAGGATAAGCCCAGTTATGGAATCTCTGGGTCAAAGGGTACAGACATTTTTGTCCCTTTGTTTGTATAATTCTAAGTTGTTTTCCAAAAAGGCTATGTCATTCACAGATCCACCAACAATGTATTAATAATGTGTCTCTCATTCCACATCCCTTCCAAACTGACTGTTACTTATTGATGACATGAAGCATAATTAAAAAAAATACATATTTAATTTATTAATAAATACTTTCTTTCTATTTTTTAAAATTAGATTAACCAATATTTTATTTTATTTTTTTTTTCCAATTTTATTAATTTCTCCTTTGATTTTTAGTTTTTTCAATTTGGTCTTTTTTCTGAGGATTTTTAATTTGTTCTTTTTCTAGTTTTTTTAGTTGCATGCCCAATTTGTTCATCTCTTCTTTCTCTTTTTTGTTAGTTTAGGCACTTAGGGACATGAATTTTCCCCTGAGTACCACTTTTTCTGTATCCCATAAATTTTGATATGTTGTTTCCTCATTGTTATTCTATTCAGTGAAATCAGTAATTGTTTCTATGATTTGTTCTTACACCAATTTTGGAGAATAAGATTATTTAATTTTTAATTTACCTCTCCATGTACCTTATTAATTATAATTTTTATCATGTTATGATCTGAAAAAATTACATTCATTATTTCTGCTTTTCTGCATTTGCAATGTTTTTATGCCTTAGAACAGTGGTTCCCAAACTTTTTTTGCCTACCACCCCCTTTCCAGAAAAAATATTACTTAGCGCCCCCTGTCACATACTATCACTGCCCCCTTACAGTTATTCGCTGCCCCCAAATGCACCTGTGGCCATCACTGCACCCCCTGGATCACTGCAGCACCCACCAGGGGGCGGTGGCGCTCACTTTGGGAATCACTGCCTTAGTACATGATAAATCTTTGTAATTGAACCGTGTGCTACTGAAAAAAAAGGTATATTCCTTTTTATTTCTATTCACTTTTCTTCAAATATCTACTAATTCTAATTTTTAAAAAATTTCATTCACTTTTCCCATACTTCTTTCTTATTTATTTTTAGGTTTGATTTATCTAGTTCTGATAGGGAAAGGTTGAGGTCCCCCACTAGTATAGTTTAATATCTATTTCCTCTTTAAGCTCCTTTAGTTTCTCCTTTAAAAATCTGGATGCTATACCATTTGGTGCATATATGTTGAGTATTGATATTACTTCATTGTTTACAGTACTTTTTAGCAAGATGTATTTTCCTTCCTTATTTCTTTTAATCACATCTATTTTTGCTTTAGCTTTGTCTGAGATCATGATCGCTACTCGTGCTTTTTTTTACTTTAAATGATGCATAATAAATTCTGCTTCAGCCTTTTACCTTTACTCTGTGTGTGTCACCCTGCCTCAAATGTGTTTCTTGTAAACAGGATATAGTAAGTAGGATTCTGGTTTTTAAACCACTCTGCTATCTGCTTCTGTTTTATGGGTGAGTTCATGCCATTTACATTCACAGTTATGATTACTGTATATTGCCCTTCATTTTATTTTCCCCTTTTGATCTTGCTCTATTTCCTTTCACTCACTTCTTCCTCACCAGTGTTTTGTTTTTTATCATCACCCCCAACTTTTCCCTCCCTCCTTTTACCCCCACCCCAACCCCTTCTCTTATCTTATTCTCCTTTTACTTCTCTGTAGAGTAACACAGAATTCTGTAAATCAATAGTATGGTTGTTATTCCCTCTCTAAGTCAGTTACAATGAGAGTAAAGTTTAAGCATTGCCTATCACCACCCTCATCCTCCCCTCTCTTGTAATAATTTTTCATGCCTCTTTAATTTACTCCATTCCATTTCTCCCTTCCCTTTTCTCTCAGTGCAATCCTCTTTTACACCCCTTGTTTTTTAAAAATTCTTATCATCATAATCAACTTCTTTTCCTACTGTCTAAGTATACCCCTCCTATCTGCTCTATTACTAAGAATAATGTTTAAGAACTACAGAAGACATCCTCTATTCCAGGTAGGAATACATACAGTTTGACCTTATTGAGTCTCTTAAATTTTCTCATGCTTATTTTTAGGCTTCTCTTGGGTCTCATGTTTAGACTTCACATTTTTTGTTTAGGTCTGTCTTTTCCTGAGGAATGCTTGGACATATTTTATCTTATCGAATGACCATTTTTTTCCCTGAAAGAATATACTCTGTTTTGCTGGATAGGTGACGGGGTTGTAAACCTAGATCTTTCACCTTCCTGAATATCATATTCCATGCTTTCCAGTCTTTTAATGTGGAAACTGCAAAGTCCTGTGTTATCCTGATTGTAGCTCCGTGGTATCTGAATTGTTTCATTCTGGCTGCTTGCAGTATTTTTTTCCTTGGCTTGGGGATCTTGAATTTAGCTATTATATTCCTGGAGGTGAGGATTTCTTTCTGGAGGTGATATGTCAATTCTTTCAATTTCTATTTTATTTTCTTGTTCAAGAATAAATATCTGGGCAGTTTTCTTGTATTATGATGTCCAAGTTTTTTTTTTTTTTTTTTTTTGAGCATGGCTTTCACATAGTCCAATAATTCTTTTTTTTTTTTTTTAGACCCTTAACTTCGGTGTATTGTCTCATAGGTGGAAGAGTGGTAAGGGTGGGCAATGGGGGTCAAGTGACTTGCCCAGGGTCACACAGCTGGGAAGTGGCTGAGGCCGGGTTTGAACCTAGGACCTCCTGTCCCTAGGCCTGACTCTCACTCCACTGAGCTACCCAGCTGCCCCCTCCAATAATTCTTTAATTGTCTCTCCTGGATCTATTTTCCAGGCCAGTTGTTGTTTCAATGAGATATTTCATGTTTTCTTCTGTTATTTTTTTTCATTCTTTTGATTGTTTTATTGTTTCTTGATGTCTCATGAAAACATTTGTTTCTAGTTGCTCAATTCTAATTTTTAAGGTTTGATTTTCCTGTCAACTTTTGAGCCTCCTTTTTCATTTCTTCTTGCACTGCTTTCATTTCTCTTCCCCATTTTTCTTCTGCCTCTCTTAATTGTTTTTTAAAGTCCTTTTTTGAGCTCTTCCAGAATCTGTGTCTAATTTATATTTTTCTTTTGGACTTTGTATTTGCTTGGCTTTTACTGTCCCCTTTTAGATCTGTATTTTGCTCTTTGTCTCCATAAAGATTCTCTATAGTTAGGTGCTTTTTTGGTTGTCTATTCATTTTCACAACCTTTTTTATAGGTAGGCTCTGTTCTCTGGGTGGGTAGGGTACCCTCTTAAACTTCAGTCCTCTTTTGATGCTAGCCTTAGTTTTATTTCTAGGTTTCTGCCAGTTTCATTCATTCTTCCAAGATGGTATGATGGCCTGAGGGCTGAGAGTCTCCTCCTACTGCTGATTCAATTAATCCTTGAGATGCTGATAGTTGAAGTTCTTGCTTTAGGCTTAGGTATATATAGGCTTTTGGTCTCACTTTGGGCTTGATCAAGTCAGGTTCAAAGTAGACTGTCTTGCCCTGAGGCTCCATCTTGAGCTTTAACAAGAGGATCATGAGGCCTCCCATCCCCACTTTGGGTCTACCAACTACCCCCAAATGGGATCTATGTCCTTGCCACATGCCCAGGCTGGGATTCCTGGCTTTGCTTTGAGCCTACACAGAGCAGGCTGCTTTAGCACAGACTACCCTGGGCTAGAGTTTAAGACTTCACTGTAGATTTGGAATTTCAAGGGGTGTGTGTTGGTTGGATCTCTATCTGCCTAGGCAGGGTCTCAGGTTCTGGATGTTGCCTTGGGCTCAAGTTCAGAACCAGGCACAACAGATGTGAGGTGGGGGTGGGGGAGCTTATTCTTGACTGCTTGCTATGTAGCCTCCTGCTGGCTGTGCTCTCCTTTCACCCCAGTGCCCCAGATATTCTCTGACTACCTTTTAGGTTTTTTCTTCTTGAAAGTTGTTTCACTATGTCTACTTGTTGGTTCTTTCACTCATGTCTTCATTTTGTGGCATTATTTTAATATTGGTTGTAAAGGCTTCTCATGGTGGTTTCAAGCTTCCCAGATTCTACTTTCCACCATCTTGGCTCTACTCACAGGAACTTCCAAAAGGTGTTTCCCTATATGGGAGTTCCTTAGATCAACAATGCCACAAGTTTGGTCCCTATCTCCACCATTTCTTATTAAAAAACTTTTTTGATGTTAATTGTTTTTATGTTCTTTTGACTCATTTGTTATTTATTTATTTTTAAAACCTTAGCTTGTTTTAGAATTGATACTAAGTATCAGTTTCAAGGCAGAAGAATGGTAAAGACTAGGATATTGGGGTTAAATGACTTGCTCAGGGTCATACAACTAGGAAGTGTTTGAGGCCAAATTTGAACCAAGGGCCTCCTGTCTCCAGGCCTGGAGCTGTATCCACTAAATCTGACCCATTCATTATTTAGGATACTGTTATTTATTTTCCATTTAGGTTTATTATTTTTTTCTCCTATTGCCTTTATTGATTGCTATTTTTATTGCAATATGCTCTGTAAGAGGATATGTTTGTTATTTTTTTTTCACATTTATGACTTCTTTGTGCTCTGAACTTGCTCACTTTTTGGGAATGATCCTTCTGATGCTTATAAAAATGTATATTCTATAATATTCTCATTTAGAAATTGCCAAAAATTGCCAGTAAAGTGGTAAATGTTGGAGGAGATGTGGCAAATTGGGACACTAATGCATTGCTGGTAGAGTTGTAAACTGATCCAACCATTCTGGAGGGCAATCTGGAATCAATGCATATCTTTGACCTGGTAATACCACTCGTGGGTCTGTATCCCAAAGAGATTTTTTTTTAAATGGGAAAGTATCCATTTATATAAAAATATTTATAGTTGTGCTTTCTGTGGTGGCAAAGAATTGGAAACTAAGATGATATCCCTTAGTTGGGGAATGGCTCAACAAACTGTGGTATACAACTGTGATGGAATACTATTGCTCTTTAAGGAATGATGAACAGCATGATTTCAGAAAGAACTGGAAAGATCTACATGAACTGATATACAAAGAAATAAGCAGAACCATGAAAACATTATACAGAGTAACAGAAATACTATGGGACAATCAAATGTAATAAACTTGGCTACTCTCAGCAATACAATGATACAAGACAATTTGTGACAAAGAATACTATCTTATCTAGAGAAAGATGTTAAGGAATGCAGATCAAAACTCACTATTTTTCATTTTAGTTTTTAAATGTGTATTCTCTTATGATGAACAATATGGAAACATATTTTGTATAATAATACAAGTATAACCTAGATCCAATTGCTTACTATCTTGGGGGAGGAGAGGGAAAAGAGAGAGGGAGACAATTTGGATCTTATAACTTTAGAAAACTTATTTGGAAAATTATTACATGTAATTGGTTAATAAAATATCTTTAAAAAAGAAATTGCTCAAAGTATTTCAATTCTAGTTTTCCCAACACTCTTTTTGAATCTACATTTTAACTTGTTCATCTTTTTCTGAGGTTTGCTTATTCTGACAGAAGAATATTAAAGCATCATTTTGCAATTTGTCTAGTGTTTCCTTTAGGAACTTGGATACTATACTATTTAAAAATGCATACACATATATAAAAATATACTTTTTTTTCTTTGGTGTCTTTATGCATAATACAGTTTTCCTGTTTACTTCTCTTGACATGAAATCACAATTGCAATTCCTGCCTTTCTGGGAAAATGAACTAAAGCATAATACAGTAGGTCCTCCATATTTAGATACATATCATGGATATGTTAACTCCTACTGATCCCCATATAAATGTGCTTTCTCTCCCTGCTTCTGCCTTTCAAGGAACTCCATGGCCTTCTCTTCCCCACCTCCTCAAACCTTCGAAAAAGAAAAAAACAAACCAAAAAAAAGTAAAAGTGCAAGCAGAAGAGAATGCCACTGTGGGGCAGACCACTGCCACAAGACTTCTGGCCCTTTGTGAGCAGACCTCTAGCACTTTGGGTTGACACAAATAACAAAAAGTGGAAAGTGAAGCCATGATTAAGAGGGCCTTACTGTGCATTTTATTCCAATTTCCAATTTTCAGTTTGTAGGGGCTGGCCTTGGAGTCAGAAGACCTTTGTTGAAATCCTATCTCTCTGGTATACTGCCTGTGTGACTCTGGGCAAATCATTTGACTTTTTCAATCCCCAGGAAACTCTATAAAATGATCATTAGTAGCTGATTTGCATCATTGGTTTTTTTATTTCTGTAAATTCTCTTTTCTAAACATGCTTGAACCACAAAAATTTATCTTTACCTTTTATTTTATTAACTTTTAAAATATATTTTAGCCTTATTTAATAGCCATTTGTTGAGGAAAAACCTATCTCCATTCCAGATTGGATTTCCCCTTTTGTCAAAGAAAATCAATTAACTACAAATGCCTGATTACAGTGACTATATCTTCCCAAACAGGCCCCTGTATTTCAGTAAGGTATGTTTATTATCTGTATCTTTATTAGTTTTAAAATTACTCATAGTCCAGCTTCAGTGATCTTTTTACACTGGCAGTCAGTGTATATGATTGGTCCCGATCATTTAAATTTATATCAGTTTTTTAAAAATGCTAGTTTTTCTTAATGTTATATACTTGTAATTTTTTTACTGAATATTGATATCCCATTATAATGAGATTCTTTAGTTTGTTGGGGTTTTTTAGGCATTCCTGAACTGATGAGCATAATCTTTTGTTTCCAATTTTTTGCAACTACAAAGTATAGTTATGAATATTTCAAACTACTTTATAATTTGTACTAAATATTTTACAATAAGCATTTTGGTATTCTTTATAATTTGTAATAAGTATTTTGTATGCAGCACATTATTGCACTGGCTTTCTTATTCAATATTCTATTTTCTTTCATTTTTCTGATGAGTTCAATCCACTTATATTTAGAGTTAAGTTTATATTTTGTTCAATTTATTTTTATTATTTTTCCTCCTATTTTGAATCTGTACTTAGTCCCTGAAGTTTATTTTGATTATACTAGTCTGATCTATCTCTTCCTATAGTCTCTTTTATAGTCCCTTCTATTTTCCTGATCTCATTCTCTGAGTTTATTTTTTATTATATTTTCTCACTCCTTTAGGAAACTATAAAAAGAATAATACTATAGAATGCTACTTCTTCCACTTCCTCCTCTCTAATTTGTATAATATTTCATTTGTAGAGTCCCTTTAAAAATATACATATATATCCCTTTCCATACTATTTCCCCTTCAGTTATACTCTAGAACCAATTCTGTTATTCATGGTCATATTTTAACATGTTCCTTCTAAATTCTATGTTGTTGTGAGGAAGATCATTTAGTATTAGTTACATATAGTTTATATGGACCTAGCAGGAAGGGCTCCAAGATGGAATGAAGGAGCAGGAAGTGGGCTTGTGCTCTGAGAGAGACTCCATTAGTGGTTGGCACAAACTGTTGCTAGGCCTGGGAGATCTCAAGAATTAAGGACACCCTGCATCCTGATTCCCTGGGATCCTGAGTGGTGGTGGCTTTCAGCAAGTGGACAAAACCTGCAGAGCTGCACCAAGTGGAGGAGGGGTTTGGGATCTGGTGGACAGCATCTCAAGCACACTCTACTTGGGTACCTTGGACCACCTTGGCTTTTGGCATCCTGTGATCATCTTTGGAATACCATGAGAACCCTCAAAGCCACCCTCAGGCCCATTAGCTGTGCTGGTCAAACCTGGCTGGAACCAGGTTTGAAGCAGCCTTCCTAGTGACCCCAGAACTGCTCCTCTGAGCCCTGCCTGGCCTAGGTCAATTAGAATTAGAGTAGACAAGTCCTCCCTTTGCCCCTGTGATTTGCCCTTTAGGTTTTTAAGTGCAGAATCCTTTATCCCACCTTTATTTAGTTAATCATAATTAAAACTGTTAAAAACCTTTACCTTGCCTGCTGGTTCCATAGACCCTGGTCTAGGGGTGAGCTGGGTGAGCTGGGCCAACTGCCATTCTTGACAGTTAACAGCAGCTTGGCAGTGAACTCTGCTCTTCCTATCCTGGTTGGTCCTGTCTCTCCTTCAACCCAGTGTGTATACCCACAAACCATTAGGTCACATTTTACATCCCTGGTGCCCCATCTTTTTTACAATGTCCATAATTCAAGGTGGAGTATTTGGAAAACAATGTTCCTTCCTTCATCTGGCTCAACTGTGAGTTAGGGAGAGAATCAACATTCCCTCTTTAGGGAAGGAAGAAGCATTTTTATAGCACCTCCTATATGTTAGGTACTGTGCGAAATGCTTTACAAAATATTATTTCATTTGATTCTCACAATAACCCTAGGAAGTAGATACTTTTGTTATCATTCTCAATTTAAAGTTGAGGCAAACAGAAGATTAATGATTTTCCCCTGGTTACACAGATATTAAGTGTTTAAGGCAAGATTTAAACTCATATCTTCCTGGCCCCATGTTCTATCCCACTGTGCCTAACTGTTTCAACAACTTAACTGAAATTGAAACTATTCTGGGAAATCTAAGTTCCATTCTTAATTCTTCTTTTAATTCTTCAGACCCATTTTGGAGGCTTTTGTAATTGTTCCAATGTCATATCCCAAATTTCTGTAGAATTTATACTAATAATCCTTTCCTTTTCTTTAGGGATTTCTTTACCTCTGAATAATTATGCTGATAATAAGTATGTTTTGGAATATCTTTACATTTGTTTGATAACTTTTGCCCTTCTTTATTAGCCTCTGTTGGTTTTTTTTTGTGATATACCTTTCCATGATGAGTTTTCTCCCTTTCCCTCCTTGCTTTTTATTTTTTATTCCTTTAATCTAACTGGTGAATTACTTGCCCCCACAGAATGAGGAGACTTAGATACCTTCTCAACCTAGGAACTTTGTTAGAAATCGTCTTCCTTTACTTCTTATGGCTGAGATATTTTCTTTCATTTGTCTTTTAACTTATTTTGGGGTTATTGACTGGAGGGAAAGTTTATATCCCACATCTCATTTGTTCTTTCTTCTAGAGGCTGTAGTTCTAGATAGAACTGTGATCTGCCCTACACTGCTGATAATTTCTTTACTCTTCAGCAGCTTTCTCTCTAAATTACTGGGACAGAACAAAGGTGACATGGGAAGGCAGGGAAACAATCTAGCTGAATCACTGCTAAGAAGAGACAACAAAAGGCTGCAACTGATAGACTATCTGATATCATGTAATTATGTGGAGTTCTGTGTGGAATTTAAAACTTGGGATTAATTTGTGTAGGTAACAAGTAATGATGGGCACAATGATATGAGCTACAATATGGTCTTGTTATTTTTTTTTCTTCTAGAGGATTTACCTTGAAGGGAATTGTATCTTTTTTCCTCTTCTTGCTGTTATTTTCATTATTTTATTTGCCACATTTCTTAGAGTTTTAAGGAGGCCATCATGAGGGCAAGTGATACAATATTTCAGCCATCTTGCTCTAAGTCTTCCTTGTAGTCTCTAGCCAGGTGTGATCTATCAGTGTTTATGCTCTGCTAGAAGAGATCTCTATCCTGAGAGAAGTGGAATGGGACTTTGATAGGAGGTGTTTATATTTAATTTATTTTTCTTAACAAGTGCATTTCAAAAGGATTTACATGAAGAATCCTTTAAGTAGTAAGTTTCTATATATATTTTAAAAGGAGAGCAACAAAAAACACTGATTTGCATACAACCTGTCAGGTACATTGCCTTCATTAAAGTTCTTTTCTAATACCTCATTGTGATGTAGAAGTAAACCCAGGTTCCTAAATCTTAATACACCATAAGCTCTGGCAGATCCTGCTAAGTTGGAAATACTCCATGTTCAGGGTCAGCAATGGAATGAGGGCATAGCTCAAGTGTAAAGAGTCTCATCACCAGAAATCTGGTCACTTATGAGGCCAAGGCTTTATTTTTAGCCAAAATAACTCAGTAAGATGGCCTGCCATAGCACTGATGAAGAGAAAACCCATAATGCTGAAAATATATATCATTTCCAGTATTTAAGTACAATTATTTGATTGATATGAAGGTTGTTAAGAAATCTATCTACTGGGGCAGCTAGGCAGCACAGTGGATAGAGAGCCAGGTCTGGAGTTAGGAGGACCTGGGTTCAAATCTGGCTTCAGATTCTTTCTAGTTGTGTGAACTTGGGCAAGTCAATTAATTCCTATTGCTCAGTCCTTGCAACTTTTCTGTTTTGGAATTCATACTAAGATAGAAGGTAAGGTTTTTAAAACATATCTATATTTCTGCCTACTACATAAAATGAGGCATACCTATAGAGGCATCCTATCTGAGAATTTCAATGGGTGAAGTCAGGTAAGGCACTTTTGTTTCACACCAAATAAAACACCTGGGTATAAACAAAGCTCTAAGGAATGAGATATACTATTAAAGACCAAGTGTGTGTACATGTATATTAAAGAGACATATATGTGATTACATGCCCAAAAATGATTCATTATTTTAAAAATCTATGATATTGCTTCTATACTGTATCCACAGCTTTCTCAACTTATACTTTGAAAAAGATATATTTATCATAAAACTGATTTTTTTGTATAAACACCCAAGATTTTAAAATTATTTTAAAATTATTTCATTTTTATTTTTAGTTCTCCCCATTCCTTCACCTCTACCCTACTCACTGAGGCTAGAAATGATACCTATTATATATAAGAAGCCTTGTAGAACATATCTCTTTGTTAGCTACTCCTTCCTAACCCCAATGCCCCGCCCCCCAAAAGAGGAGAATAAAGAAAAGAATAAAAATCTGTTTCAATTTGTACTCTAAGACCATCAGTTCTCTCCCTGGAGGTGGATTGCATTTTACATCATGAATCCTTTGGAGTTCTGGTAGATCGCTATATTGATCAATTACCAAGTCTTTCATAGTTGTTCATCATACATTATTGCTATTATTACTGTACTACATACAGTGGTCTTCTGGTTCTGCTCACTTTACTTTGCATCAGTTCTTATAAGTTTTTCCAGATTTTTCTGAAACCATTCCCATCATCGTTTCTTATAGAACAATAGTATTCTAGCACATTCAGAGAACATAATCTATTCAGTCATTCTCTAATTGATGGGTATCCTCTCAATTTCCAATTCTTTGCCACCACAAAAGAGTTATCATTAGTGTTCAGTTCTCTCCAACTAGACTCTATACTCTCTGAGGGCAGAACCTATGTGTATACTTCTCTGCATTTCCCTTTGGGCTTAACATAATGCTGATATAATAAGTACTTAATATTCTAAATGAAAGCTAAAGCTAAATCTTGGTTATCTTAGTTTTTTCTTTTTGGCTTCTAAAATTGAAAGGTGCAGAAAGTCTTATTACTTTTATTTTAACAAAGCAGATAAAGTGAAAGGAGAGGAAGAGATGAGTTTTCCTATTCCAGATAAAACTATAAAGAACTTCCCTTTGGGATTTATAACCATTCTCTAAATTAGCCACAGATTGGAGAATTGGAGTGGTTGCATACTGTTCCATAAACTTTAAAAATCCATTAGGAAAACAAAGAAAGTTGTGGTTTCTTTGGAGACTATGTTATTCAATCGAATCACATGAATATCATCATATATCCTGATGCATTATTATTTTCTCTTTTTTTAAGCTTTTTTTTTTTGAGGCAAATCTTGAGAAAAACATAAACAGTATGATTAATAAATTGTAGCACATACCAGAAGGCATCATGCATTGTTCTTGGAACAGTTCCAAGGCACCTTTCAATCTTTCAATATCTTGTAAAAGTACCAGAGTTTTCATTTGGTGCATAAGTATAATATCTTTGGAAGATATGTGATGAAATTCAAGATGTTTCAAAATCTCCTGGATAGTTTCCCAGCAGGCAGTCGAACCAGAAGATTTAGAATTACCTAAAGAAAAGAAGGCAAGACAATTTAGCATTTTATTCAATAATATTTTAATTTTGATAGTGTTTTTAAACATATAATAATTTTAGATCACTCAAGAAGAATCTTGTATGGAAATAGTGTTTTAAGATACTCAATGTTACAAATGGAATGTTAATAATGCCACCTTATATTTACATATAATTTTATAGTGGTATATACAAAATTTTATATACAAAATTTCATTTTGTTTTCACATTAACTCTTTAACATGGACAGAACAAAGCCTGTACCTGGAATCTAGGACTTAACAGCAAATTAACTGACTATACCATGTTATCTACCTGAAGTAATATACTCTTGACAAATGAGTTGGATGGTAGGACACAGGGGCATGTGCATACACACATACAAACACATGCACACATACACAGATAAATACTATAAATAGGAAGTTGAATAAGAATGAAAATATTGATTGACTTTCACTACAAAGGCATGTTTATTACTCTGAATGGAGTTACTAACAGAAACATGCAAGCATCTTCCCAATTATAATACATTGTATTGGAAAAACATATGGAAAGTTTAGGTGATAGGATAGTCAAATCAAGATAAAAGACACTACCATGTAAGTTAGTAGAATTAAAAAATAAAATCAAAACTATAGATAGTGGAGCTACTATAACATTTCTTGTGTGATTTTAATCATAAATTATTTAAAAGTGGTTTCATCACAAAGGCTTATTTAAAAAAATCAGGAATCAAAAAAATATAAGTATAGTTGAACCTCACTTCATATAAAACAAAGATATTTGTGAAAAATGGTTCACAAATAAAATTTTAGTAATCATTCATATTTTTGAACTGGCTTTTAAAATGTGACATCCCAGGAGCTATGCAATTGAAAACCCAGCAGTATGAAGAAAAGGTACAACAAACTCTTTTTGGGTTGAGTCAAATAAGCTATGAATTCACCTAACTGTACTGTCATCTAGTCTACATTTTTCCACCTTGTCCACAAAACTTTTATGACTTTTCATATCAAATACTTGGATGAAATCAAGATATGTTAGCTCTGATTTGCCAGTAACTAGTCTTAATTATAAAGGAAATTACATTAATTTAACATGAATTGTTCTTTGTGAATTTATATGGATGGTACTAGATTCCTGTAAGATCCTTTCCTACTCTAAGAGACTAGACAGAGACTAGGCAATTCTGTTCCTCAGGTGAGAGTTCTGGATTGTCTATGTATATGTTTCAGAACTAATTATAAAGAAGTGATAACTGAAGCCATAATAGTGAATGAGATTGAGGAGAGGGCCCAGAACATAGTCTTGGTGAAGACACACTCTTGGGGAAGGAGGAAGAAGATGAAACAGTGAAGGAAATCAAGTAATGCTTAGTAGAAACGTGAGAGAGGAGTGACATAGAAAATGAGGAAAGAGTCTACTAAGTGGGAATGGGTAGTCAAATGGTATTAAATACTATAGAAAAACGAAAGAGGGAAAGGACTGAGAAAAGACTTTGGGGTTTACTAAGGGTTATTTGCTAAATACAGTGCTTAAGAGATCTGAATATGTTTGCTGTCAAGAGATCAGGGAGAGAAAATGGAGGTTATAAATAGCTATAATAATAGCTATTTCTATTTCCACAATGAGAATATCCATTTTTCCCCATCCAAACAACATATTCTATACCTTATATTATAAATACTGCCCAAGACAATAACCAATATGCACTACAAGAAATCAAGTCATGCAAAAAGGTAACTCATTAATACTGAACTTCTAGGAAATCACTGTAGGTAGGTGACTAGGTATGGCATGCTCCAGTGGTAATCGATATACTGATCATTCCTCAGTTTTATCTCATAAATCCATAATTACCCCAACTGTCACTGGTCACTGAATAACCCTGAGCTCCATCCCCATGTTTCTTGGTCTTCTGCACTCCTGATTTGATTGACAGATAAGAAGAATCTGTTATCAGGGTTGTCCTTAATGACTGACATGGGAGCATCTGCAGTACATCTTATCCTTCTCCAAGATCCCACAAGTCTTAATACTCCACTTCATCACTACCTTTTGTTAATGAAGATATGAACTCCAAAAACTCCATTTAAGGAGGTAACTAAGCTCAGAACACTTCTTCATGCTTCATCTGGCTGCACCACCCTGGGATATATCTGACATCATCACATCCTAGTGTTGGGGGTACTTTCCCTTTTCCTGCTTTTCTGCCTCTTTTTGTGTGTTCTTTTCCTTCACTAGATTGTAAGCTCCTTAAGGGCAGGACTGTCTTATGCCTTCTTTTTTTCCTCAGCACTTAGCACAGAACCTGGCAAGGAGTAGTTAGTTGCTCAATGTTTACGTTGACTGAGAGGGGTATGGCCTGGAATGTGGGAATTCATTGAAAACCATAATCCTATGCTGGTGAGAATATCTCATAGTTGGCACACAACTAAATCAGTCTGTCTCTTGGGAGATCCTCTAGGAAGGAAGATGTGTCTGTGTCCTGGGTCCTAGAAATAGATCTCCTTTTAGAAGCAAAGGATGATAGAACCGACATCACCCAGATTCTTTATCGCGTCATAAGACATCTTCCCCATAAACAACTGAACTTTCTATTTTTTAAAATTCTGGCTCATGATTTTTAATGCTTGTCCTAGTTCTTCTACTTTCTGTCCTATCTGTCTTGATCTGGTTTTATAGGCATCTTATTTAATGATGACTGTGATCAAATGGTCTCTACTCCTGTTTGCGCTCTCATCTTTGGCATTTCTTTATATCAGTCAATGGATATCGTTTCTTTAATAACTTAGTTGAGCACTTATTCTACCTTCTGGCCATTAAATCTTCATCTCCAATCAAAAGGTAGAGAGTGCTTGACAAAAAAATCACTTCCAACTCTAACAGTCAATGAATTTATGGAGAGGGAGTAAATTTATTTTGAGTTGTTTCAGAAGACAGAAGTTATAGGGAAATACATTTTTACCATGACATTAGGAAGAATTTTCTAATAATTTAGGTGTCAAAAAAATGGAATGGTTGCCTCTATAAATTTCTGCCAAGTAATTAATGATTGATAAAGTAACACTTAGATATGCTAAGTAGTTAAAGGTATTGCTAAATTGCCTTTATTTAAAAAAAAGTTTTTGCTAAATTCTTTGAGAACTAAAGAATTTTTTTTTGCAATGTGAAGATCCACCCTATATCTAAATTATAAGTTCTTATTTTCATATATTTACAGTTTTTAAAGCAAATTAAATTTGAAAAACAGTAATTGATATAGCACTGGATCTTGTTGAAGCATATAACTGAAAAAGCTCATATTTGTGAAATGTGTTGGTGTTAGTGAGAGGGAGATTATCATGACTCTGGAAATTGAACTATCAGTTGTAAACTATAGAATCTGAGAAATGTGTACCTATATCATTTCTCAGCAGAGCCAGACCTACTCACCTAAGAATAGACGAAGTTCCCTCTGTTCCAGGTTGTTGCTTCAGAAAGGAGCTTGGCTATTCCCAGGCATATGATTCCAGCCATCAGCTGAGAAAAAATACAGAACTTTAGGCACATGTGCCACTGGCATTTGGTGGAAAGTTAGTTTTTCAAGTGCACATCTGGACCACCATGGACAAGCTATATACCACTGCTGAGATTTTCTCCTTTTTGGTGGTTTGCCAAAGGAATGTAACCATTACAGACAACTGCATCTCACTAGGAAAGGAGGAAAAAGTGTGCAGGCGCTAGGAATGTGGAGGAGGCTAGAAGTGATAAGGCAAGGACATTTTATTTCAAAGCCTATTTTAAGATGTCTTTTTTATAGTTCAATCTAGCAAGTATTCTCTTATCAATTCTTGCAGCATTTCTGGAAAGAATTGGAAGGAGGACAATAGTGAAACAATTACTTTCATTTACAATGAAAGAATGTTGGCTCTGGTTCGAAAGGCCTTGGGTTTGAATGCTAGCTCTGCACTATCTGTAATCTTTCTGGGCCTCAAGTTTCCTCCTCATCTGATGTCGCTGATAAACCTTCATATAATTACTACATGTTTTGACAGTAAAAACACCCTATTGGATGGGCCAGCTAAATAAAATTTTAAATAAAGAGAATACTAAAAGGAAATTCAAGAAATTCTCCAAAAGTAACTTGAGTATTTTATGACACAGTTTATCTATGAGTTGACAGAATACGAAGGTTCCTTTCAGGCCATCTAATTCAACCTTTCTCCCAATCCAAATAGCATTTCTGTATCTCTGACAGATGGCTATCCAGTCTTGATTCAATACTTCTACTTCTGGGGAATACATAAGTAAATTATTGGCAAGGCAAGGAAAGAAGTGAATTCCTCTATCACTTCATCTGTCATGCCTACTTAGCCCTTTCTGTAATCTACCACAGCAATAAGAACCCTTTCATTTTTGTTTCGTTGATCTTTACCAAACATTTTTCATGTACATCATTTTTTAAAAAAATATTTACCTTCTGTCTTAGAATCATTACTGTATATAGGTTCCAAGGCAGAAGAGTGGTAAGGGCTAGGCAATGGATGTTAAGTGACTTGCCCCAGGTTCACATAGCCAGAAAGTGTCTGAGGCTAAATTTGAACCCAGGGCCTCCAGTCTCTAGGCCTGGCTCTCAATCCACTGAGCCACCTACCTACTTTCTTTGATATATGTCTTAATATAAAGTGTCATAGCAATACTTCCTCTCTATCCACTTAACTTATTCTGTTCCTTCTGAGTAAGATCTATCCTTCTGAAGATTTGTTGACAGAATATCCTTCTCTAAGAACATGTCAACTAAGAGAATAAACATAAGACCTAGTATAGAGTTACTAAACTCAGGAAAACACTATGCTTACCCAGAAGCAAATAATGGTTAAAAAAAAGATAAAGTCTAATTCTTATACCTTCTCTAATCAGTAGTTTTAATATACCCCACACGAAGTGCAGTACAATAAGATCCTAGAAAAATTATCTAGTTATGGCTCTGGGTTGTTATTATAGAAATGTGTTCCTTAAAAGCTATAGTCTCAATTTCTTTTTTGCTTAACTATATATATTTATGCATGCACATGAATCTCTTCTCTCATTCTCTATTTGTTTCCCTTCTTTGCATATATTCTCTGCTTGGCTATATTGTTAGAATTTGATTTGAAAAGGAAAAATTTTAAGAGTACCTTTTGAAAAATAGTTATGAGTTAATTTTCATTTTTTAATGAATAATAATTTGCATTTTAGCCTCTTAGTTTATTTCCCAGATGCAATTATTTATATTTTAATTTTGCTTAATTAATACATTTAGGCTCCTGTTTGTAATGAAGGCCCCATGTGAGTTACTGGGTAAAATATGCCAAATCACACAGGTGACAAAAACAAAAATTTCAGTTCATGAGACTCTTAGAGCATATATGTGTATGAAAAGCTCAAATCCACAGAATTTGTCAGTCAACCTTAGGCATTGCTCTCAGTTTAATGGAATACACAAACTTGATAAATATGCCTTCTATGATATATTGATAAAAATGCTGAATTAGGATAAGTCATGGGGGACTCACTCTAGGATAACAATTATTCATTGATAAAGAGTTAGTTTAGTTTAGTTGTTTAAATTGCTGTTATTCTTTTTTTTTTTTAAAAACCCTTAACTTCTGTGTATTGGCTCCAAGGCAGAAGAGTGGTAAGGGCGGGCAATGGGGATCAAGTGACTTGCCCAGGGTCACACAGCTGGGAAGTGTCTGAGGCTGGATTTGAACCTAAGACCTCCCATCTCTAGGCCTAAATCTCAATCCACTGAGCTACCCAGCTGCCCCTGCTAAGTTATTCTAATGTCTACCATTTCATCTAATCTCCATGTTGTCCACAATGATATCATTTAAGACTGATGGTCTTCTCATCAAAATATATCATTCTAATAACCTACCCTCATCAATTCTCATAATTATCAAAAAAAAGAAATGTATTTAATTTAGTATATCTTTCTCTTTGTAAACCCATATTGGCTCCTACAGGCCACCTTTTAAAAAAATCACCAAAGGCAAGGATTTAAAGACTTATGCAAATGTAAGGCATTTTCATTAGTATTAAAAAATAACAGTGAGAAAATGGTTGATAAAGGAATGTTAAAAAAATTATGTAGGTAGAGAAATAAACTATAAGTACTTTTACTTCCAATGAATTTTAGGGAATAAAAATTTTCCAAATTCTCTAATCTATTTACTTGTCATATAGAAGCATAGTTAATGACCATCTATCTTAATATCTTATAAAAGAGTTATTAATTTGTTTTATGAATATGATCCTTCTCAAGAACTTTGATGAGACCGACTACAATTTACTCCATTAGGAATATCTCAAAAGTGGAAGCTAGGTGGCTCAGTGGATTGAGAGCAAGGCCTAGAGGCAGGAGGTCCTAGGTTCAAGTCTGACCTCAGACACTTCCTAGCTGTGTGACCCTGGGCAAATCACTTAGCACCACACTGCTCCATTGTCTAGCCCTTACCACTCTTCTGCCTTGGAACCAACATACAGTATTGATTCTAAGATGGAAGGTAAGGGTTAAAAAAAAAAAAAGGAATATCTAAAGCTAGTAGCCAAGGTACTGAAAAATATGTTGGGAAGAATTAAAGTATCCTACATTTGTCTTTATATTATGTATTTTGAATATTCTATGGAGAAACATATAAATAACACTGCTTATTTTTCCAAATTCCAGCCAGTACCATTATTCTAAAGATGAAACAGGAGAGAACATACTGTCAGAGAAATAAATTTCTTGTGTTGCTTGTAAGAAGTCTAGGATGCCATCTGCCTTTTCATTGGTATCTTTAAAATCTTCTCCTTCACTGTTGCTTTCAGGCTGGTATGTAAAACTGATGCCAGTTGCTTTTGTTAGTAAGCCAGCTGCTCTCTTCCTTTCTTTTTGCTGTTTCTTTTTCAGTTTCCTTTTTTTATTTTTGCTTATTTGTGGACCATCTGTATGCTGTGGCTGTAATTTTTCTTGTAAATGACTCTCATTCTCTTCAAATTTTGTTTGTTCTACATGGACATTATGGGGATTTTGCAAAATATTCTTTGGTTTCCGCTTTTTAATTCTTCTCTTTGGTGGCTCTTGAGGATTCTCTTCTGTAAAAAGCAACAAAATGAAATAATAATGAATAAAATAAGACTGTAACAAACTTCTTGGGCTACATTAATTTAAATACTGTAATCTAATTTAGTTTCAGTGGCAGCTAGATGGTGCAGTGGATAGTGTCAGGCTTGCTGTTAAGAAGACTCTTCTGAATTTAAATCTGGCCTTAGATACTTAATAACTATATGATCATGAGAAAGCAAAACTGAGTTATAAAAAAATAGAGAGGATGGATAATAATGCTAGAGGCTATGGAGGCTTTTGGCTTTATGGAAGCTTGGATTTGGTGGGAGAGAGAGCACACTCTTACCCATGGCCTCTGTGTAGGTGCTGCTGGCAAAAGCTATGCCTCTCCTCTCCTGACAGGCTTGCTCAACTAAGCCTGTCAGCTATCCCTTATAACAGTTGCCCAGACAGGGAACCACTGAGAAGTTGTATGGGTAGTTAACCTCTCTAGTTCCTCAGGCTGGGGTTGGAATGGATATTGATAAGGGCTATTGATGTGCTGTTTGAATAATGGTGATATCTGACTTCGTGATTGACTCCCTTTACCAAGGGTTTAGATATATTGACCACTCAGGAAAGGTACTTGATAACAAAACAGTATATTTGATTCAAATTAATGGGGTTAGGAACAAGGGAAAAGGATGGAGGATTTGGAAACCTTATTTGCTAATTTTCTAAGCTAATGATCAGACTATTGGAGAAAGCTAGATCAAGTAGAGACTGAATGTTCTTCACCCTCTCACTAACCCTGGCCTGACTTTGCCGGAGCCAAGCCAAAGATTAGGGAAGGCTATTGATAATCTTTGATCAGAGTGTCACTGTTTTCTCTCAGTTCTATTGTCAATGATGGTGATTGCTCTCTAGCTCTCTCAGTAAGAGAAGTTGATTTGCAGGTACAACCTATCCTCCCTTGAGACCTCCCACCTCCCAGGTTCTGCTCCAGACTGTGCTAGGCTTGGTGGGTATTTATAGGGTTGGCTCCGACTGATTTTTTGCCCTGGCTCATGGCATCTGGGTACATTCTGAGGTGTTCAACTGCCGGTCTTATCACTCAAAGTTGGTGTCCATCTTGCCCCAGAAATCAATATAACACAGGGCCCCTATATCTGCAGAGGATACATTCAAAGACCCATGTGGATGACTAAATTATAGCTGTTGCTGACCCCATATATATGTGTTCTCTCTACCTATTCCAAATCCCTAGGCTCATGTTCCTAGCCCTCACATAGAAAGCCCTAAAAAAAGTGGAATTGAAAGCAGAAGATACCTCCCCTGGAGGCATAATGATGCTGAGGATAAAACTCCATTGTTTATGTAGTCCACTGTTTTATAGATAACTGAGAATAAGGTGACCCTACTATATAATCCTTAAGGGGGAAAATGAATATTAATTAAATTGAGGGCTTCTTGAAAAAAACAGAGAAGAGAAAAACCTGACTTTCAAATATGAGACTCAAGAGAAGTATAAAAAGGTAAATAGGAAAGAGAAAATGTAAGGGTTTCATTAGGTTAAACTGTTTACATTCCTATATAGGATACTTGAAACTCCTAAGAACTTTATCTTTATTAAGGAAGTTAGAAGTCTACATAGACAGAGGGTGTTGGTATGAGTTGACTATGATGGAATGATATCTAATAAAATAAAGGGTTGAGAAAGCGAGATACACTGGGAGAAGGCAGAAGGGAGAAGTAGAATGGGGGTAAATTATTTCATATAAAAGAGGTGTAAGAGAATATATATAGTGGAGGGGAAAATGGGAGTGGTGCCAGACAATGCTTGAATTGTACTCTCATCAGAATTGGCCCAACCAGGGAATAACACAGACACTCAATGGGGTAGAAAAATCTATTTTACCCTATGAAGAAGTAACAATGGAAAAGGATAAAGGAAAGGGAATGGAGGTGATGGAATGGAGAGAAGATTGGGCATGGTGGTAGTCAGAAGCAAAACTCTTTTGAAGAGGGACAGGGTGAAAGGAGGGAGAGAAGGATAAATGGAAAACAGAGAATACATGGAAATACACAATTATCATAACTGTGAAAAAAAGTTAAAAGCAAGTTTCTCTTGTATAGGCATTTCTGAAATATATAGAGAACTGAATCAAATTTATAAGAATACAAGTCATTGTCCAATTAATCAATGGTCAAAGGACATAAACAGGCAGTTTTCAGATGAAGAAATCAAAGCCATAGTCATATGAAAAACTGCTCTAAATCACTATGGATTACAGAAATGCATATTAAAAAGAAACCTGAAGTACTACCAAACACCTATTGGATTAGCTAATATGACAGAAAATAAGAATGACAAATATTGGAGAGGATTAGTGAAAAAATTGTGACACTAAAGCACTGTTGGAGGTGTCATGAACTGATCCAACCATTCTGAAGAGAAATTTGGAAATATGCCTAAAGGACTGTAAAACTGTGCATACTCTTTGATACAGTAATACCACTACATAATACTGTATCCCAAAGAGATTTAAAGGAAAAGGATTTATATGTACAAAAATATTTATGGTAGCTCTTTTTATGGTGGCAAAGAATTAGAATTTGAAGGGATGTCCATCAATTGGGGAATGGCTGAAAAAGTTGTGATATATGACTGTGATGGAATACTATCATAATATAAAAAAAATTATAACCAGGATGCTTTCAGAAAAATCTGGGAAAGTTTACCTGAATCGATGCAAGACAAAGTGAGCAGAACAAGGAGAACAGTGTACATAATAACAGTAAGCTGTAAGATGATTAACTGTGAATGACTTGGCTTCACAGCAAAAAGATGATCCAAGACAATTCCAAAGGATGAAAAATGCTATCCCTATATCTAGAGAGAGAACTCCTAGAGACTGAATGCACATCAAATCACACTTAAAAAAACCTTTATTTTTATTGATTTTCTTTTTTTGGCTCATGTTTTCTTTTACATGATTTAATATGGAAATGTTTTATATGAATGCATAAATATATTATTATATACACATAACCATTATTATATATGTCATATACATATATATATATATACATACATATGTATATATATATATAAAACCATTATCAATTGCATGCCTTCTCAATAAAGTAGTAGAGGAGTGAGGGAAGGATGAAGGAAGGGGGAGATTTTAGAATTAAAAATTTTAAAATAATGTTAAAATTATTTTTTATATGTAATTAGGAAAAATAAAATATTTAAAATAGAAAAAAAGAAGTTCAGACATGACTTCTTATTTAATCTTAAAAGATGGTTGGGTGTTGGGAAAAGTAGTAAGTACTTTTTCTTAGTAATTCAGATTATTTTTATTAGATTATTTTAATTCAGACTATTTGTCTTAAATGGGATCATGCTGTCTATATTCCAGCTTCATAACTATATTTTCCCACTGCTGCTTAAGAAGATTTTTTAACTTAAGAAATTTTTGTAGCTGGGCCATACATAATTAGTTGTATGTCTATTTAGCTTAAAAAATGAGACAGTTTTTTTTAACTTCATATCAGCCTAAAGGAACATCTATGTAAAAATCTTTGCTATATTTAAGGGAAAGTGGAGTTTACAGATTTATCACAGATTTTTATATTTGACAATTGTCACAGTTTTGGTTGCAGACATTTTGTTTTTACTGCCTCCAGTTCAATCCAATCATTTTAGTAATTATAGTATGCATATGTTCATACTCAAATGATAAGTTACATAATAACACTTTAGTTAAAAAAGATTTTCTCATAAAAATACTCAGCTTACACACATTAAAACAGAAGCTAGTTTTTACTACTACATGGTAATTCACTTATCATTTACAAATTATCATAATGCCATTTTCCATACAGGTTAACCAAGTATATTTCACTTCTTCAAAGACACAATAATTAAAAATACATGCATAAAGTGACCAAGTGAATGAGATTGAATGGGATTAAAGAATTTAATAAAATAAATGAAGCTATGTACAGAATATCTAATAACATTATTTTGATAAAATAAAGCCTATAATTGAGTTTATCACATTGCTAGTTTTAATTTTGATTTATAAATTGATAAAGAAATTTCTGCTTAATAGTGATGTGTGATTCAAATTAAATATTTAACCATCTCAGGTAGCAGAAAGAAGGATACAAAGTTATAGTTACTTACCAATATCACATTAACATCCCCATAATGGAAGATAAAAAAGATAGTCTTAGTGGGAGTTAAAACTATTCTAAGTACTTACTTAGCTTGTTTTTTCTAAATTGATCTGTCTTTTAGAGTACTTTGGAAATAGGAAAAAAAGGGAGAAAGATGGAGAAAATATCCTTGCATGTGATGACTTAGAAGGGATATTAAGGGAAAGAGGGCAGCAGAAAGGTCTTGTGTATCATATGCTGTTAAATCGTTGGAACTTATTCATCACACTATATAGTTCTGGAAAAGCTAGCAATAATAATAAGGTAAGAGAAGGGAACTAAAGGAATAAAAATATGTAAGGAGGAGATAAAGGGTTTACTTGGAAAACCCTTAGGAATCAACAAAGGTACTGAGACAAATAACAGCTTCAGCAGAGTTGCAGACTGCAAAATAAACAGCATTTCTATAAGCCACAAACAATAATAGAAAGGGAAATTCCTCTTCAAATAACTGCAAAATGCATAAAATATCTAGAGATCAACCTCCTTAAGCACACAAAAGACTTATATAGGTTCAATTACAAAGTGATTTAATGCTTAAAGAATTAAATACAACCTAATTAGCTAGCAGAATATTCAGTGCTCTTGGCTAGTCCATGCCAATAAAAATATGACAGCACCATTAATTTATATTCAAAATTAATTTATATTTTTAAAGCTCTATCAATCAAATTATCAAGAGAATATTTTACAGAGATTGATAAAATAATAACAAAATTCATTTTGGAAAAACAAAAGGTCTAGAATTGCAAGGAAAATGATGAAAAGCAATAAGAATGAAGAGGAAATTACACTTCCAGACCTAGGATTATATTATAAAGCAGCAATCATAAAAATCAACTGGTATCTCATATTGGTTAAAGAATAGAGAGACAGATTGATGGTATAGGCTTAGACAAGGGAGTTTCAGAATCAATAGAGCTCACTAAACCAATGTTTGACAAAGTGGGGGACATAAATTATATCTAGAGTCATGATGGAAATTTAATGAAAGGATAAACAGAAGCAATTTTACAAGCAAGATAATATGTATTATTTGCAGGAGCCAGCTACCTGTCAAGAAATGGGTCAATGACTTGCCTCCGTTTATGTCAAAGACTCTGAACAAAAGGACAGACCCTTTTACAAGTTTTGGAGAATCCAGAACAAGGTAGGTGATATCACAGGTTTGAGGACACATGACTGGTTGCAAAAGTAAGGCAAAGGGAACAACAAAATTATTTGAGATTTTGGTAATGAGGCTAACAACAATCCTGCCTTTTACCCCATCCCTCCATCCCTAAGAAGTGCTCATTATTTTTATAAAGGTGTAAGATAACAAACCAGATATCCCTGAAGGATAGCTAGACAGTATGAAGATATTAGACCCAGCTTCCCTGTGTTCATAGGCATTCCCCCAGGTTAGATAAATTCCTTGAGGCAAGAATAGATCAATGATTAGCAGGAGAGCTGGATTTGTAAACTTAGCCTATTATAAACCAATCAAATCTCTAAAAGAAGTTCAGAAACAAAACCCCACAACTTAAGCAATAATAGAGCAAAAGCAGTTACAGGACAAAACAAATATATGTAACTAGGATCACAAAGAAAATGATACAGGAGCAGTTCAATCTTCTCACTAGGGAAAAACTTTCTATTTGATAAAAACTGTCGGAAAACCTGGAAATCAATCTGGCAGAAATTAGGCTTAGACCAACACTTTACACTATAATATACTGTAAATGAATATGTGACTTTAATATAAAAGATCAAGGTGTAAAAAAATTTTGAAGAGAAAGAGATCTCATACCTCTCACAGTTATGGGTAAGAGATGCATTCTTAATCAAACAAGAGATAGAGGCAATTAAAAGATAAAAATAGTTTACTGGATAACTTGAAACTACAAGTCTTCTGCACAGACACTTTTAATGTACAAGGAAGGAAGTAGATGAGTGGGAAAAAATCTTTGTATCAAATTTTTTTGATTATAGGATAAGGATTTGGTATTAAAAATAAATAAATAACATAAAATAGCCAAAGGACGCTGAATAGGTACTTTTTACAGGAAGAAATATAAACTATCAACAACTATACGAAAAAACCCCACTTCAGATAATAGAGAAATTGAATTTGAATCAACTTTGAGATTTTGCTTCAAACAGCTCAGATTGACAAATATGACAAGGGAAGAAAATGACAAACATGGGAGGAGCTGTGATAAAACACATATAATACTGTACTGCTAGTGGAAATACAAAATGGTCAGAAAGTTACCAAACTGTCCATATTCTTTGACCTAACATTACTAGGGAAAGTATACAAAAATATTTATATCAGTTATTCTCTTAGTAACACCAAAATGGAAAGTAGCATGTCCTTTTAGAGAATGGCTAAACAAATTTTGTTATATAAATTTAATGGAATATTATTGTGCCATAGAAAAGACTTCTATGAATTAAAAATGCAGAATGAATCTGGAGGGCAATTTGGAATTATGTCCAAAGGGCTATAAAATAATGCATTCCTTTTTATCTAGTAATACCACCCTAGGTCTGTATTCCAAAGAGATAAACAAAAAAAAAATGAGAAAGGACCAACTTATACAAAAATATTTATAGCTGTACTTTTTTGTGGTAGCAAAGAATTGGAAACTAAAGGGTTGTCTCTCATTTTGGGAATGGCTGAACAAATTATGGTATATGATGGTGATAGAACACTATTGTGCTGTAAGGAATGACAAACAAGATGATATCAAAAAGAGTTGGAAAGACCTATGTGAACAGATACAGAGTGAAACAAGCAGAACCAGGAAATCATTATATACACAGTAACAGCAATATTACATAATGATCAAATGTGACAGACTTAGCTACTATCAGCAATACAATGATCCAGAACAAGTCTGAGGAACTTATGAAAAAGAATGCTATCCACTTCCAGAGAAAGAACTTTTGCATTAGGAATGCAGATGAAAGCATATGATTTATCACTTGTTTATTTGGGCATATATTTTGGGGTTTGGGTTTTATAAGATTATTCACTTACAAAAATAAATAACACCGAAATTTGTTTCGTGTGATAATACATGTGTAACCCAGATTGAATTGCTTGCCAGCTCCTGAAGGGGGGGGAAGAAGGGAGGGAGAAAATTTGGACCATATAAAGTCAGAAAACTTATGTGAAAATTTGTTATTACATGTAATTGTTAAAAAATAAATTATAAAAAATTCAGAGTGAAATGAGCAGAACTAGTACAATTTATATAATATCATTATATATATATTTGAAACTTTAGAACACTAATCAACATGATGATAAATTAGTCCAAAAGGATGAAGATGAAACATATCACTCATCTCCTAACAGAAATTATGACCTTAAAATACATTAAAAATGTCTTCTATCTTAGAATCAATACTATGTATTGGTTCCAAGGGAGAAAAGTGGTTAAGTCTAGCTAATAGCTGTTAAGTGATTTGCCCAGGGTCACACAGGGTAGGAGGCCAGATTTCAACCTAGGACCTCCTGCCCTGGCTTTCAATTCACTGAGCCACCTACATGCCCTAGGGATAAAATATTTTTGGATAAAGTTGATGTGTGAATTTGTTTTGTCTAACTATGGAACTATGCAAAGAACTTTTAAATTTGTTCATGAGAGGAAGTAATAGCTCAGTTTAATTTTAAAATTCTTAATAATTGATAAAACTAAAAAACAATAAAATAAAAAAGGACCAAGGCATATCAAGCAAAGCATAACCAGAAAACCAAAATATATAAAATCTGAAATTATGTAAATGAAAGGACTATAAAAAGCAGAATTGATTAGTTATGTAAGGATGGGGGATGGGACAAAAAGAGCCAATAGAAGGCCTTTGGTGACAGTTGGTGACAGTTGAGAGACCAGAGGAAATTCTGGGTAATTCTCCGGAGGAAGAAGGGGGAGTTCCGGCAGAGGACTGAGAGAGGGAGGAGAACATCTCAGCTCGAATGCAGTCCTGAGGGCTTCCTGAGGATCTTTCTTTGGACATTGAAACCTCGATTCCCTGATCAAAGGCATCTCATCGCTTCTCACCCAGCAAGACTTCAATCATAGAGTCAGCTAAGTTTTGGGACTCCATTTTGGAATGCTTCATGAATTTGCGTGTCATCCTTGCGCAGGGGCCATGCTAATCTTCTCTGTATCGTTCCAATTTTAGTATATGTGCTGCCGAAGCAAGCACTTGGGACTCCATTTTGGGAGCGATCTCTTGGGCTCCTTCTCCCATTACCCAACCTTGCTGAGAGACCCTTTCTGGTCTAACTTACAATTATAGAAAAGGATAGAAATAGAAACAGAAGGAGAAAGGACAAGAGGGGAGACGCTTAGGAGTGGGAACCCCAAAGATTCCCACTCAAGTGACGGACCCCATAGAACTAGAGAAGAGGGCACCCTGAATCCCTCTGTCCTTTACCCCTTTCCCCAATCCCTATATTGATATTAATAAAAGATATTCATTAGTCAGATAGTGTTCCAGAATGCCTGAGAGATGAGGGGGAGGGGAATCACAGCTTGGACTGGCTGCCTCCATCTTGAAGCCAGACCACCCTCTGTGAAGTTGACTGACCTTGGGGGAGGTTTGTGTGAATCTCACCCTCATTCAGAATCGGACTGAGGTCCCCCATACCTCCTCTTCTAAGGAAGCCTCATCCCCAACTCCTGTGGGGTGGCATGACTATCCAGGTCACCCAGTTTAGGGGTGATGTCCCCTCGAAGTCTCAGGAGTATATATTTGGCAAGAGGAGAGAGCTAGAAGAGAGTCTCACCCTCATAGACTCACTCTCTCTCCCTTCTATCATAACATTTGGTTACTGCTCTCATTTATTCTTAAAATTATAATGACCAATCTTGATTTTGAATAACTCATGACAAAACTACTGATTACTTTTAAGTATATGATATCAGGTTTGTCATTTTTGCTCAAAACTTATAGACTGAAGCTTAAGGTCTTAGGGGAACCCTTCCTACAACCTGGAAAATGTTTTGGGTTCTTCTATTGTAAAGACTGCTGGTGAACACTCAAATATGGTACTATTCAATACATGAACCCATAGATTTATTAAAATGCAACTAGGTTTGTCATTCTTGTTAGCTTTCTTGATTAATAATTAGGCATAATTAGGATGAATCTGAATTACCATCTCACTAACTGTCTAATTATAATATTGCAGTAGGTTGCTCCTGAGAATAGATTTTTGATGGAACTAATTAATTTTAAGAACGTTTCATTACCTGAAGCACTTTTAAAAAACATTTGCTCTTTGACTCTCAATCCACATTTCTTATTTTCTTATAGTTGGGCAACTTAAGTTGTTGCTTACTTCAATACAAAACAAATTGTTTCAAGAACCTTTTTAACTATGATATGTTTCTGCCACCCAAACTATCTATATTTATAGTACATATTATATATATATATATCTATCTAAATATATACAGCATTAATTGGATGCTTAGAGATTATTTCTTTGAAGGAAACTCAAAATTAATTCTGGTATAAATAATATTTTGAAGAATTATTAATTTATATGTATAAACAATTTCAAAAACTTTTTTTTGAGAATGCATACTAATAATATAGGCAATTAACCAAATATTTTTCTCTCTTAAAAATGTGTTGTCTCCAACAAATGGATGTTTCATATTCAAATTTGTAGATTAAATTTGAGAGGAAACATATGTGGTCTATATATCAATGTAATTTATCCACCTTTGTAGGTTTTTGCCAGGCTCTTTGACAAAGGAGCAGATGATGAGGGGCATGAATACCATTTGAACATGAGACCAGCTCCCTGTTCTTACATCCTACATCCTTTTATTTTATTCACCGAGTTCCTCATTACTTTGCCTTCCCCACTTCTAGATCTCCTTGATAACAATTTTTGACTCATTCTTAAGATACTTCTTTGCTCAGCTTAAGATAGGACCTCCTTCCTGTTATTTTCGACAAAAGCCCAGTTATGATAGTTTCTAGGAAGACTATTTTTTTACCTCCAAACTAATTGAATGTGGATTCAGTAACATTCAAAGTAAATAGGTAAAGCCTCCTGAATCAAGTTTAGAGAAATGGCACATTTGACCTCATTCTCAAATAAAAAATTGCAGTATTGGATTGTTCATTATCTTATGATGCTATGAAATTTGGGAGATTCTATGAAACCACTTCAAATGTTCCTCAAATGAAAAGACAAAAACTGCTTTGTTTTAAAATTTTTTCATCTATGGATATAAATTGATTGCCCTTGTTAGAAGCTAAAAAAATCAGGGAAGTTTGATCCATTTAGATCTACTGATTATCATTACTGTTGTCAAAGGTCCCTTTTTCCTACTCAGCTTCTGGTGAAGTAGCACATGAAATTTGAGTTTCCTTGGATGTTTGAAGGGAATCTATTGGGATATCAATGATTTTATTCAAGCTATTCAGTCAACAGCTATATATTATCTACTGGCTTATTCACTCAAATAAAACATATTTTTATAAAATAAGAGTCCTAAGAATAGGATGAAAAAGATAATATTCTACAGGATAGAAGAGGAAAGAAACCCCATTGAACTTGGAGACTTGAATCTGAGTCCCAGCTCAGTCATCTTCTAATGGTATGATTTGGGCAAGTCACCTTCACTTTTTGGGACTCAATTTGCTCATTTGGGAAATAAGATTAGAGCATATAGTCATTAAGGTCCTTTCCAATTTTACCATTCTATGATTGTAGGATTTCTTTTCTGAGATATATGTAGCCAGAATTGCCCTTGATGGAACCAAGCTAGAAGATGAGAGCCATCTGGTGGAAAAAGCCCAGAAACTCACCCTCTACTGCAGGGTGGTCTTGGGAGTTGAAGAGATACTGGACAGTCTCAAATGGTCACCTTCATCAAATGCTGGTCCATAGTGACAGATTTCAGAAAATCAAGTTGTCTTTTTATGCTATTGATTGTAATTCAGAACAAGAGATTTGTATGACTTTTCTTGTTTTACATATTTTTAAACATGGATAATAGGTGGTATGGTGGCTAGAGTTCTGTACTTATAGTTAGGAAGACCTGAGTTTGAATCCTAACTTGCTGTGTGATCTTTAATCTTTCTTTGCCTCAGTTTTCTCACCAAAAAAATTAGGATAATAATAGTACATACCTCACAGGGTTACTATAAGGATTGAATGGAATAAAATTACATTTATAAATCTGTAAATCTTAAAGCACTATATAAATGTTAACTATTCACAGTGATAGGTAAATTCTATATTCCTGATATTTCGCATTTACTCTGTGACTATAGGCAGCTAGGTGGCAGAGTACTGGACTTGGAGTCAGGAAAACTTGTCTTCCTGAATTAAAATATGGTCTCAGACACTTACTAGCTTTGTGACTTTTGGCAAGTCACTTAACCCTGTTTGCCTTAATTTCCTCATCTGTAAAATGAGCTAGAGAAGGAAATGGCAAATCATTCAAGAATCTTTGCCAAGAAAACCCCAAATGGGGTGATGAAAAGTCAGACATAACCACTACCATCACAACTGTGCTTAGTCAAGTGGCTATTTGAGACTCTCTCAAAAAAAGTATGATTCCATTTAATGTTTTTTTTTTTTTACCAGTTGACAGATATATCATGATTTAAATAAAAACTCCTAATAAGAATGAATGCAGAATCTCAGCAATGTGATAAAAGATTGAGATGTCTAGACTTATAACATTTGGTATGCTCCATTCTGATATCTGCATAAGGAGGAAATGTTTTAAGGGATTTAGATCTTAAAAGTCTTATGTTACTAAAGTCTGCTACAAAAAGTTTTGATAATTATTAATTTTTGAAGGGCTAGCTTTCTTCCTTTGCAAGAATATCACAAATATAAGAATAAAACATGAATTTCCTTTATGAAAGTGATATTGAGGAATAAGTTTCTATTTCCTTTATACTTCTCCCCAATTGTTCTATATGCATTTATAATTCTACTTATGAACATATGTAAACTTGTGAAAATGATCTGCTGCAAATCAGTTATATGTGTGCATTTTTATTGGTAAATGATATTTTATCTTTAATATTTTTCCCAGATTACACATATCCAATAATTTTAATAATTATTTTCTAATATTTTGTGATCCATGTTCTTTCCCTACCTCCTCCTTGAGAAGGCAGAGAATATAATATAGTTGTATATATACTATCATGCAAAACAAAATCCCATGTTCATCATGTTATGAAAGAAGATACATAATGGTTTTACTAGAGAAAATTCATAGAGAAAACAAAGTGAAGAATGGTATGCTTCAGTCTGTATTCAGGCTCCCTATCAGTCCCTTCTATACCAGTGGATAGCCTTTTTAATCATGAATCCCTTGGAGCTGTCCTGGATCTTTGCACTGATGATAACAGTTAAGTCATCCACTGCTGATAACTGTACATTATTGCTGTTACTGTGTTNATATATATATATATCTAAATATATACAGCATTAATTGGATGCTTAGAGATTATTTCTTTGAAGGAAACTCAAAATTAATTCTGGTATAAATAATATTTTGAAGAATTATTAATTTATATGTATAAACAATTTCAAAAACTTTTTTTTGAGAATGCATACTAATAATATAGGCAATTAACCAAATATTTTTCTCTCTTAAAAATGTGTTGTCTCCAACAAATGGATGTTTCATATTCAAATTTGTAGATTAAATTTGAGAGGAAACATATGTGGTCTATATATCAGTGTAATTTATCCACCTTTGTAGGTTTTTGCCAGGCTCTTTGACAAAGGAGCAGATGATGAGGGGCATGAATACCATTTGAACATGAGACCAGCTCCCTGTTCTTACATCCTACATCCTTTTATTTTATTCACCGAGTTCCTCATTACTTTGCCTTCCCCACTTCTAGATCTCCTTGATAACAATTTTTGACTCATTCTTAAGATACTTCTTTGCTCAGCTTAAGATAGGACCTCCTTCCTGTTATTTTCGACAAAAGCCCAGTTATGATAGTTTCTAGGAAGACTATTTTTTTACCTCCAAACTAATTGAATGTGGATTCAGTAACATTCAAAGTAAATAGGTAAAGCCTCCTGAATCAAGTTTAGAGAAATGGCACATTTGACCTCATTCTCAAATAAAAAATTGCAGTATTGGATTGTTCATTATCTTATGATGCTATGAAATTTGGGAGATTCTATGAAACCACTTCAAATGTTCCTCAAATGAAAAGACAAAAACTGCTTTGTTTTAAAATTTTTTCATCTATGGATATAAATTGATTGCCCTTGTTAGAAGCTAAAAAAATCAGGGAAGTTTGATCCATTTAGATCTACTGATTATCATTACTGTTGTCAAAGGTCCCTTTTTCCTACTCAGCTTCTGGTGAAGTAGCACATGAAATTTGAGTTTCCTTGGATGTTTGAAGGGAATCTATTGGGATATCAATGATTTTATTCAAGCTATTCAGTCAACAGCTATATATTATCTACTGGCTTATTCACTCAAATAAAACATATTTTTATAAAATAAGAGTCCTAAGAATAGGATGAAAAAGATAATATTCTACAAGATAGAAGAGGAAAGAAACCCCATTGAACTTGGAGACTTGAATCTGAGTCCCAGCTCAGTCATCTTCTAATGGTATGATTTGGGCAAGTCACCTTCACTTTTTGGGACTCAATTTGCTCATTTGGGAAATAAGATTAGAGCATATAGTCATTAAGGTCCTTTCCAATTTTACCATTCTATGATTGTAGGATTTCTTTTCTGAGATATATGTAGCCAGAATTGCCCTTGATGGAACCAAGCTAGAAGATGAGAGCCATCTGGTGGAAAAAGCCCAGAAACTCACCCTCTACTGCAGGGTGGTCTTGGGAGTTGAAGAGATACTGGACAGTCTCAAATGGTCACCTTCATCAAATGCTGGTCCATAGTGACAGATTTCAGAAAATCAAGTTGTCTTTTTATGCTATTGATTGTAATTCAGAACAAGAGATTTGTATGACTTTTCTTGTTTTACATATTTTTAAACATGGATAATAGGTGGTATGGTGGCTAGAGTTCTGTACTTATAGTTAGGAAGACCTGAGTTTGAATCCTAACTTGCTGTGTGATCTTTAATCTTTCTTTGCCTCAGTTTTCTCACCAAAAAAATTAGGATAATAATAGTACATACCTCACAGGGTTACTATAAGGATTGAATGGAATAAAATTACATTTATAAATCTGTAAATCTTAAAGCACTATATAAATGTTAACTATTCACAGTGATAGGTAAATTCTATATTCCTGATATTTCGCATTTACTCTGTGACTATAGGCAGCTAGGTGGCAGAGTACTGGACTTGGAGTCAGGAAAACTTGTCTTCCTGAATTAAAATATGGTCTCAGACACTTACTAGCTTTGTGACTTTTGGCAAGTCACTTAACCCTGTTTGCCTTAATTTCCTCATCTGTAAAATGAGCTAGAGAAGGAAATGGCAAATCATTCAAGAATCTTTGCCAAGAAAACCCCAAATGGGGTGATGAAAAGTCAGACATAACCACTACCATCACAACTGTGCTTAGTCAAGTGGCTATTTGAGACTCTCTCAAAAAAAGTATGATTCCATTTAATGTTTTTTTTTTTACCAGTTGACAGATATATCATGATTTAAATAAAAACTCCTAATAAGAATGAATGCAGAATCTCAGCAATGTGATAAAAGATTGAGATGTCTAGACTTATAACATTTGGTATGCTCCATTCTGATATCTGCATAAGGAGGAAATGTTTTAAGGGATTTAGATCTTAAAAGTCTTATGTTACTAAAGTCTGCTACAAAAAGTTTTGATAATTATTAATTTTTGAAGGGCTAGCTTTCTTCCTTTGCAAGAATATCACAAATATAAGAATAAAACATGAATTTCCTTTATGAAAGTGATATTGAGGAATAAGTTTCTATTTCCTTTATACTTCTCCCCAATTGTTCTATATGCATTTATAATTCTACTTATGAACATATGTAAACTTGTGAAAATGATCTGCTGCAAATCAGTTATATGTGTGCATTTTTATTGGTAAATGATAATTTATCTTTAATATTTTTCCCAGATTACACATATCCAATAATTTTAATAATTATTTTCTAATATTTTGTGATCCATGTTCTTTCCCTACCTCCTCCTTGAGAAGGCAGAGAATATAATATAGTTGTATATATACTATCATGCAAAACAAAATCCCATGTTCATCATGTTATGAAAGAAGATACATAATGGTTTTACTAGAGAAAATTCATAGAGAAAACAAAGTGAAGAATGGTATGCTTCAGTCTGTATTCAGGCTCCCTATCAGTCCCTTCTATACCAGTGGATAGCCTTTTTAATCATGAATCCCTTGGAGCTGTCCTGGATCTTTGCACTGATGATAACAGTTAAGTCATCCACTGCTGATAACTGTACATTATTGCTGTTACTGTGTTATGTTCTCCTGATTTTGCTCACTTCATGCTGCATCATTTCATAGAAGTCTTTCCAGGTTTTTTTGTGATCTTCCTATTTGCCATTTCTTATGGAACAACAATATTCTAAGTAATATTCTAAATCATGTTACCACTTTGACTTTATCTTGGTATATGACATGTGCATTTATGCATTGATATATTTAAATTAATAATAAGCATTTTCTAAAACATCAAAATGCAATATAAGAAATCATGAATAACTGCTATAAATTTCTGAGGATCTGTAATATTCAATATTTGTTCAATCAAAGCCACTCAGATGTCAAAAAAGCAAACCATTTCCACACTGAAAATTATTCTCCTACGTTTATATTAGTATCATTAATGTCACTTAACATTAACAGACAGTGTAAGTAATTTTCAGTCCAGATATCCAGGGACTTTGTTTACTTGGTACTGTAACTGGAATCTTGGGCAAGATGAGTTAAACTGTTCTCCATTCTCTTTTTTTCACCTTAGGAGAGTGTTTTATTTTTCTTCTAAATTTCTGCAAGTCAGACATTTATTACCATATTCCTCCATAGGATCTTAATTACTTATAAACAAAATTTAAGAGACTGGCCATGACAAATGGAGACAAAATTAGCCAATTAGCAGGTTTTAAAAAATTAAAAAAGGTGACAATTTAGTATTTATAAGCACCTTTATAAAAGAAAGTTTTTTTAATGGAAATACATAAACATTTGACATGACAAAGCTTTATTTAATATGGTTTGGTCTCCTAGGTGATGCTTGGTGTTTTTCAAAGATTAGAAAATGTGTGAAATAAAATATTATATTAAAAAAGGTCACAAAGCTAAGAAGTGTCTGAGGCCAGATTTGAACCCAGGACCTCCTATTTCTGGGTCTGGCTCTCAAGCCACTGAGCCACTTCGCTGCCCTCTGTTCTCATTTTTAAACTCAATTCCCTGTGAGGTAATTAAGGTAAATATTTTCTCCATTTTACATAGAAGGCAAACAAGATCCAGATAAGTTGGGTGACTTATCCAAAGCCAAAAACAAAAAAAAGGTTAGATGAGATGGACAATAGCCTGCAAAGCACCATATGTCTGGGAGTGTGATAGAATGTGTTAAAGTGGATGAACGGAGTGGAATGGAGAACCCCAGTTACCAAGCTATTCACACTTACACCACTTTTAATCTGGCTCCAAGGCAGGTAAAATTTGATTTACCAAGGAAGGTGACATGGGAATAGGATTTGAAAGTATTCTGAGTGGGGGAAGGGAAGGGAAGAAGCATTTACTAAGTATCTCTTATGTGACAGACACTGCGCTTAAATCTTTAAAATATCTCATTTGATCACCACTACAACCCTGGGAAGTGAGTGCCACAATTATTTCCATTTTACATGTGAGGAATCTAAAGCAGACAGAGATTGACTAACTTCCTCAGGGTCACAAAGCTAGTAGTTGTCTAAAGCCACATTTGAACTCAGATCTTCCTAAATCTAGGTCCAGTTCTCTAGCCACTGTGCCACACAACTATATTTGATTGGGCATTTAAATCCATCAATCATTCACAACAAGCAGTTATTAAGCCCTTACTCTATCCAGGCATTATCCTAGGTGCTAAGAATTCAAAGAAAAAAAAATAGTCCCTATTCTCAAAGAGCAAACATTCTATTGGGAAGAAATAACATTATATAATATATACAAAATGAATACAAAGTAGTTTGGGGAGAAGAATCAATAAACATTCATGAAGCACCTGCTCTGGGCTAGGAACCATGCTAAGCACTGAAAACACAAAAAGAGGCTTAGACAATTTAATGGCGGAGACAACATGCAAATAAAATATACATAAAGCAAGCTACATACTGGATGAATAGGAAGTACTTAGAAGGAAGACATGAGAATGAAGAGGGTCTGAGTAAGGTTTCTAGTTGAGATTTAAGGGAAGCTGCAGAAGTCAGTCGGTGGAGCAAAGGAGAGGAAGCATTCCAGGCATGGAGGACAGCCAAAGGAATACCTAGAGCTGAGAGATAGAATGCCTTATTAATGGAATGGCCAGGACACCAGAAGGAAAAGGAAGGGAACAAGCATTTATTAAGATTATTATAATCTATTATGTGCCAGGCACCAACCTAAATGTTTCACAAATATTATATCATCACAACAACTCTGTAAGGAAGTGGTCAATATTATCTCCATTTACAGTTAAGGAAATGGAGGTAGATAGAGACTAGATGTTAAGTGACTTTTCCAAAGTCACACAGCTAGCTAGTGCCCGAGATCACATTTGAACTCAGGTCTTCAAAATTAAAGTAACCTTAGGGGCTCCTAACTGCATCTAGGATAAAAGAAAAACTCGACTGTTTTAAAGTCCTCCACATTCTGGTTCACATCTTTCTTTCCTGATTTTATAAAAAATGATACCCTCCATCCTATCCCCATACTCTATATTTCAGTCAAACGGGCCTCTTTTCTGTTTTTTTTTTTCTATGTGACATTTCTGCTCCCACCATTCTTCTTTGTGCAGGTTATCTCCTTTTGCCTGACATGCCTTTCCTCCTCACTTAACTCTTGGAATCTCTAGTTCCTTTCATCAGTCAACTTGGGTGACAAATTCCACATGAGACCATTTCTGATTTCTGCATTTGTAGTTCTCTTTTGTATTAACTAATTTATATAGCATGCAGTTTCCTCTCACAAGATATAAGCTTCTTGAGGGAAGGGTACATTTCTAAAGTGCAAATAAATGACTGATTAAAAATCTAATGTTAGATAAGGGCTAGTCTATAGCATCCAATACCATTTAAAGAGTTCTTACAAAGCATACTGATGAAGGAGACTGACCCTGGAATATATAGACCTGTTTATTGCACAGTCAACAATGGTCAAGGCAGTCCTTCCTGACATGTTTGCATTGGATCACTGAATTTGATAATTTTGTCATTAGTAGGCATGTCTTTAGCCTTATAAAAAATAGGAAAGCTGCTATTCTAAGCAACTGAGGCTGTTATCATTTATGGGTAGGATAAAAGATGTCATTTTCCTAAATGAGTAAGTTTACCTTGGATTGAAATTGCACTAACTCTTTAATCTGGAGCTGACAAATATAAGTCAGTTCACTTTTCCTCAAGTGATAGATGAATAAAAAATGAGAGGCAAGAAAGAACATGAAGAAATAATAAGATGAGTAGCAAAGACAAGAACATCCATTTTAACAAAAACAGGAAGGATAGTGATTAAAGTGAGATAAAAAGAAAGGAGTCACGGAGAAGGAAGTTGAATTAGAGAAAACTAGTAGTGTAAAAATCTACTTAAATCTACTTAAAAATTATCAGAAAAATGGAAAGGTTATAGGGGTGAACACAATATATACAATCCCAGTAGCTGCTTGGCATAACACTCTGAAACTAAGACCAGTAGTCCAGTACTGAGAGCATGCACCTTCTAGGGAGCTCTTACAGTCCAAAATAGGGGATTTGGCAATTCTGCTTTTGGAAATGTCTGTAATGAAGAGAAATCCCGCCCTTGATTTACAGCATGTAAGTGATGTTTCCTTGTCCCCTTATTGCATGGAGAAGAAAGGCCACGGCTACTCACTGGCTACTGAGCTAGAATGCAAGAGTGCACACAAAGGTTCCAAAGGTGAAATTCTGCCTGTCTCCCTGGCACCTATGAAATGAAAGCGAAGAAATGCCTTTGGGTGATATAACAGATAGTTTTTTTTCCTGTCTCTCTTTTTTTTTATTTTTCCTTGTTTCTAGGTGAATAAACATCAGAGAAAGAATAGTTTTCTAAGGTCTGAGAGATCAGAAGAACCACCAGATATCCAGTAAGAAGAGTATATAGCAGAGTATGCTGTAGCCACAGCAAACAAATGTGGTGAGCCAACATAGCCCCAAGGAGTGAGCTGGCAGCTGAGTCTTATAGACTTATAAGATTTATAGAGAAATAGTCTTCTGAGAAAGGGAAAGACTTATTTGCTCTGGAATTTAAAGATTTTGCATGACCAAATTTAAAGTACTAAATGTACAAAATATATATCAGCAATTGGAAAAAAAACTTATTTTCTTTTTCACAAAGAAAATAAATACTAATAAGAAACTAATAAGTACACATTAACAAAGACTTAAAATATCTCGTTATAATTCCTCCAAAAGGTAAAGGCACTTTGTGGAACTGTTGAGCAGATATTTCTTTTTTCACTTCAGACTTGTGCTGTTCAACCAACTCACAAGGTTTAGCCAAATCTTCTGGTTAATAAGGCATGAGTTTTTAAATCTTATAGTTTCAGGATGAGCCCGCATGTGGTGGTCTATTTCCTTCTCAAAGAAGCAGTGTAATTGTGGGAAGCAACTCCTCATTGGGTAATTGGCCCTAACTCACAAACATAGAATTTTCAAACTCATAAGATTGGTGTTAAGTTCATAACAGGTAAGTGGAAATGTTCATTTTTTTTTAAAACCTTTACCTTCCATCTTAGAACCAATAATGTGTGTTGGCTCTAAGGCAGAAGAGTGGTAAGGGCTAGGCAATGGGGGTTAAGTGACTTGCCCAGGATCACACAGCTAGGAAGTGTCTGAGCAGATTTGAACTTAGGACTTCCCATTTCTCAATCCACTGAGCCACCCAGCTGCCCTCAGAAATGTTCATTTTTCAAGACTGCTAGTTGCTGGTCACAAATGTGTACTCAGAAGGAAACACAAAGGCTGAAGAAACAACCACAAATGCTATTGAAGGGAGAATGAAGAGATGGGGAAAAAAGTGCTTTCTCTCTCTTACTGGCAGGCCAAGGGAGGGTCCATAATTCCAAATAGTTGTGCTCAAAAGATCAGTGGAGTCCCATTAGACTCTCCTTGAGATGGGAGATTCCTCTTGATTCTGAGGTACATCATCTTTGGACTGCAAGCATGGACCCAATTAGAAGTTGCTAGATCACATATGCCTTTTAGCAAGGTGTTAAGAGGACATGCCCAGCTCCACAAGATGTACACCACTCCACTCCTAATACATATGATTCAAATATGCCTTACATAGTAGAAGAGTCAACATCTCTTCTAAAAAACTCCTTGAAGATCATGTGCTTAAGGAATTTTCCTTCTCACATTTACAGAGTAACTTGTAATTGTCCTCAATTCCTCTTATTTTGGCTTCTAGTCTGCTTTCTCAACTACTATGCTGCTTTGGCTTTTTATCTGCTTGCTCCCATTCCTAGAGTAGTAAGCAATCAAAGGCATAGGAAGGTCCATTTTATGGTTCAACTCTGCTGCTAAAGGAAAAAAAAAAGCAAACTGAAATCTTAAGGAAGCCCTATATCTCTTAAAATTGCAAATACATTACACTGTAATGCTAATACCTGCTTTAGTACCTATACTAAATATCCCTTGAAAGGGTACCAAAGGAAAAGATAATTACAGAGAACTATAGAGAGAGTATGGCTGAACAAAGCAACTATTTTGGGAATATTCTCCACTCTCGAAAAGTTTCT